>NC_059121.1:10210241-10291830 GCF_020740685.1 Jaculus jaculus
ACTCACACAGGTGTAAAGCCGTATGATTGTACTGAATGTGGGAAGTCATTTATTACCAAGTCTAATCTTAATAAACATCAGAGAACTCACACAGGTCAGAACCCATGTGAATATACTTCATGTGGGGAAGCTTTCATTACCTAGGCAGATCTTCATATGCATTAAGGATAGCCATATGAATATTGTAATGAATGTGGTAAAGCCTTCATCTGCCAATCATATATCTCTATCCATCAGGGAACTCAAACAGATGAGAAGTCATATCAATAATCTGAATGCAATAAAGGTTTCATCTACAAGCCACGTCTCAATGTACATCAGAGAACTCACACAGGTGAGAAACCATATGAACATATAAGAACCTTTTATATCCCAGTAACAGGTCACTATGCATTACAGACCTCACAGTTAAGAGAAATTGTATTAATGTGGGAAAACATTCATCTCCAAGTCATCACTTACTATTCATCAAAGACCTCATAGGGGAGAATTTAAATGAGTACAGTGGATATAGGTGTTTACTTTCAAGTCATGTCAATAGATATCAAAAAATTCATTCAGATCAAAAGCTATATGGGCAAAATGAAGATTGAAATGTTTTCTTGGCAATGACCAACAGTATCATAGAATCCAAACAGGTAAGAAGCCACATGAATTTGGTGAAGCTTTCTGCTGGAAGTCACAAATCACTCTTCATCAGTGAAGTCATACAGTTTTGTGTATGTATGATTTTGGGAAACCTTTCTTCCATATGTCATGATTCATATGTCAGAGAAGTTTTGTAGATAATAAGCCTTATCAAAGTAATGTAGGATGAAATGCTTTCTACCAGAAGTCACAGCTCATTAATCTGTAAGACATACCTCTGAGGACTTCTACCAGATTAAAGCCATAGGAATATATTGAATGTGTGAAAAGTTCCCTTTCTCTTCTCAATATGCAGCAGAGAAATCATGAAAATAGAATTCCTATGAATATGAACAAGCTACCAAGGCTTACAATTTACCCATTATAGACTTAAAAATGTGTTTATGAGTCACAACTTACGAATTTGTAAGACATACCTCTGAGAACTTTTGCCAGCTAAAAATCATAGAAATTAATGAATGTGTGAAAAATTCTACTGCTCTTCTCAATATGCAGCAAAGAAATCATGAAAACTGAATTCCTATGAATGTGAACAAGCTAAGAAAACTCACATTTTACCTGTTATAGAACTCAAAATGTGTATGTGTGTGTACATATAGGTGTATACGTCTCCAGAGAGTCATATATAATTTGACGCATGAGAACATTTGTACAATTGTGATGTTACGAAATAAAAACTCAGTTATTTTTTCCCCTAAATGTTAATATATATTGACAATAAAAGAGAGAAAACCCATGAGCAAAATCATATACATTATTCTTTATGTCTTAGCTTAGTGAAATTCTGAAAAAATGTTAATTTTCTTCTTTTGGAATTGGCTTGTGGGAAGTACATGGAATGATTTTGAAAACAACTTGAGACATGTACTCATGTGACCATAGCTTGATGAGCAATTATGACATGTTTGAAAAGCCTAAAAGCAGAATGAAATGTCGGGCATAAGAAATTTTGTGAGTATTTTGTGTACTAACCACTTGTCTTGAGACCAGTTCCTGGAAACTCAAGTGTTGTTGAACTTGAAAGATAATCTGTTCTCTGGTATGTGCAATTTGAGTAGTTTTGAATTTCAAGATTGTAAGCATCATTTTATTTATTGTCCTTCAAAGTGGGCTTCATTTTTCCTGTATTTATAAATTTTGTCACTCATTTTATATTGGTTTTGCAAATCCAACCAAGGCAGGAAAAAGGGGTCAGGAAGCAGACAAAGTATTCAGATTGCCACCTTACCAATAATGGAACTTTTGAAGATCTTGTGTGGAAACCCTATCATGTCAAAAATGGAGCTATGAACATGAAAAATGTTTCATTATAGGCATTCCAATTTTCTGGGAATTGCTGCCCAGAAATGCTGCTCATGCTGCCATAGTTTGATTTCTCCAACAAAGCTAGTGTTCATGACTAGAGGGTTTTAAATAGGAGACTAGTAAATTTTTTGCTTAGTTTTCCAATATAAAGCTGCAAGATTTGATGTTTGTGCTGATTGTTTTCCCAATTATATTTCTTCAGTATTTCCATAGTATTCCTTTTATTGCTGTGTCATTGCATGTTGGAAATAAGTAAATATACTTTGAGTTCAAAGTTAATATACTTTCTAAGGTCTCTATTTAGATGATGGATTTTTGACTTTTGAATAATGTATTTGCTTAATACTACAGAGTTTTTAAAGTAAGACTGAAAAACTCATGGAATCATAAAGTGGTCATGAGTTTAAGTGGACCAGGAGTAGAATTCCGATGTTTGAATGTTTCTCTTCTAGCCTCACATTTTTGTTCACTTCATTTTGTTCACATTCATTCATTACTTGGAGTTCATTATAGAGTTTCAGGCTAGACTCTAACGCTCAGTGATTGTTCTGTCTTTGCCTCCAAAATGCTGGAACTAAAGGGAAATGTCACTACACCCAGTAGTTATTTAATTTTTAATGTATGTAATTGATTAAAATGTTATGCATGTAAGAATTATATCTTAAAAATGATTGTTAAAGATATTTTAAAGGACTTGGCAGATGGCTAACTGGGTAAAGTGAATATCATAAAAATATGAGAGCCTTACTTTGGTTCCTCAGTACCTATGTAATAATGCAAGTTGTGGGGTGGGCAAAATGTCTCAGTGACTAAGGCACTTGCCTGCAAATCCCATTGACCAGTGTTCAATTCCTCACTACCTACATAAATTCAGATGCAGAGTGTCAAATGCATCTGGAGTTTGTTGAATGCAGGTAAAGGCCTGGCATGTCCATTCTCCATCTCTCTCGCCCTCTCCTTACAAACAAAAAGTAAATGAATGAAACAATTAAAAATACTAGTTGTAGTTGTTCATGTGTGTAATTATGGAAAAAGGAAGGGGTATACAAGGAATCCCAGATATGACTATGTAGAATGTTTTGCTGAATTGATTAGCTTTGAGTTCAGAGAAAGACTTTGTATAGATACAACGAAGTTAACAATGTCTAAAATTGGGATCCATTTATTTATTTACACGTTTATGCTACAGTTAGAATAGCCATAACCCAGAGATACAGGGATGTTTCTATGTACACAAAACTGAATGTCACAAATAAAATGAAGGACAGCAATGGTATGATCATCTCATTTCAGGCAATAGCCCATCGGTAAAACTCAACATTCTTTCATACATTTTGAAGAAACAGATTTATTTAAGTATGTAACTTGATATCACTGTGAATGGATTCTAGGGTTCTGTGCTAAAGTGTGTTTGTGGTTCAATCTTTTTCCAGTATGAAAAGATGGAGAGTGCTAGAGCTCTGCCTGGATTACCAGAGTGTTTGTTTATGGTGCTGATAGTTTCTTCTCTTCTCATGGACCTGTGAAAGAGTCCAGCTTGTTTCCCCATTGTGGCACTTCTCTTTCTGTAAGCTTCATATAAACTATTTCCTCACATAAACTGAGCTTGATTTGGAAGGTAACTGTGACAAAGGTACTAAAGAGTAGAGTTGTTGAGATGAATCAATGTGGATTTTGGTTTTGGAATATTTATTTTGGAAGTATGGGCATGGTCTTGGTTTGTGAAACTAAAGATCCCTTTGGGATTGGTAAGACAAAGTTAATGGAATGTACACAGAGAATTGTATTTGAAAGCTTTCCATGTAAATTTTCTAAGGGGAAGGAAAGGCTGCAGAAAACCTTGTTGCAACTGTTTACTAGCATAAGGTATGGTTGCATTCTACAGCTGATGCCCATAGAGTTTGATCAAGGTTAAATATATAAGGGACTGATATGCTTGGCTTAAGATACGTGCTGAGAAAGTACAATTTAATGTTGGAAAGAATGAAGCAAGTTTAAAATAATTGGCAATGAAAATGGGTGCTCTAACTTCTAATGTCAATCACATTATCAATCTTAATCTTATCAGAGATGGCCCACCTGGTTTCCATTAAACACTGGAGAGAATGGCTGAGGTGATTTCATGCCAGGAAGACTGAATAGTAGGGATGCAAATGTTTTTTTTTAAAGGCAGGGTTTCACTCTACCCTGTACTTACCTGGAATTAACTGTAGGCTCAGACTCACGTCAATTCTTCTGACTCTATCTCCTATTGCTGGGATTAAAGACATGTACCACCATGCCCTGCTGCAATCTCTTCTGAAAGGAGATCTATAAAGAAGCATCCTACTCTCAGAGGTTATTATTTCTTCATTCCTGAATTTAGAATAAGGCTGTGTCCAGCATGCCTTGTATTGGTTTATGAAGCATGAAAACTACATGGAGTGAATCAGGATGTGCACAAGTTTCCAGGACCTGCTACTGAGACATGGCATATAGGCAGGTATGATAACCCTAATGAGGAGGCTGGTAAAGCCATTGGAAACTAGAGCATGGTTTGCATGGAGATCTGAAGATGATTTGGATGTATCAGAGCTATGGAAGTGCTACCATGGAGCACTATTTGCTCAGGATGGAAGTTTTCCCTGGGTATTCAGCACAACTGGTGGTACAGCATTGAAAATTTTGGACACTGTCATTCACTGGTTATGGTATTGGACTTGAACTGCAAATGTTGGATTTTTCATCTATGCTTAATGTTTTTGCAATGGTCTAGAGACTCCTCGTTATGCTGTATTGCCAACTGAAATATTTACTTGTGCTTTTATGTGTTAAAATTATATAACTGTTGATTTTACAGGACTCACAGCTAAGAACTAATCTTAGGTCTTAGATAAGGTGATGGGGACATTTGATATTTGACTGAATACAATTTACAATGAAGATGTCTATAAATCTATTGTCCCAGTGGCAAAACATGGTAGTTTGAATAGATATCACCAAGAGATTCAGTTTTATTCAAGCTTGTAATTTGATGTCACTATGGGTGGATCCTAGGTGTGCTCGCTTATGATGCTGATTGTTTCTTTTCTTTATGTGTGGACCTGTGAACAGAGGCCTGTTTCTTCCCTTATTGTGCAACTTCCTGTCTGCAAGATTCAAACAATTATGTTTCTACTATGAACTGTACATGTTTTGGAAGTTCATCTCAGCAGCATAAAGCTGACTGATACATACAGACATGTTTTAACATAGTAATCACTACACACAAAAACTGTTAGCTGACACTGTTCTGAATAGGTACAAAGTTAAAATTGATTCCAATAATATTAGGAACAAAACAAAGGTTATATTTCTCTTATTAATTAGGCTGCTGGAAATCTTGGCTAGAGAAGTAAGACAAATGAAATAGGAAAAAAAAAAAGTAGGATGCAACTAGGAAAAGAAAAACTCAATGTACGTTTATTTGCAGATATTTGTGTTGGTCATGGTCCTCTACACACCAGTACTGATAGAATTAATACATATTTTGTATGGTATTTGTGTCAGTCATTATACTATGTGGCTTAGGCAGTCCAACAATAGCTGTTTGCCGAATAGAAAGAGAACCTGTTTGTATGCTATGGCTTGGTTTCCTCAGGCATCCCATTCAATCTTAAGAGATCAACTGGCCTTCAGTACACATGGATTGCTGGATGAGGATGGTTTCCAATGTCCATGAAGCATACCAGAAACTGGTATTAAATGTGCACTGCAAGACTCACAAAGGCAGATGGTGAAAAGGCACGTTCTGTGCAACAGAATAGCCAGGAAATATACAAAATATTCTTTGTGTTCTCTCATGTATCATATGATTGAACTTTACCTAAAAAAAAAAAAAAAACAAACAGGAGATGGGTAAAGGTGTTAACATTATGAAAAACAACAGTTTGAATATGGCACACCGCTGAACAGTCTCCATATCAGATTGTAAAGTTGTTAATCTGATTTCACAAGTATATTTCCAAGCCACAAATACAATGTTTAAAAAATAACTTATGAAATTAATCCAAATGTCAGCAGAATCAATAATATTAAACTATTCCTCACAAGAGTTTTATAACTTCACCTTCAGTCACCTGCTACTATGCATTCTATAGCTTCTCAATCACCTGCTCCCACCTCAGACTCATTGCCTTCCACCTGCTCCTCAAACACAGTACACACATTCCCTGAAGGAAGTTTTGCTTAGGTTCTTTACATCACAGTAGACACATTCCCTCATGGAGCATGTACATAGGTTCTTTATCTCATATACACCTAGCAAATTCCCTCATGGAGTCCTGCCAGAAGTACTTTACCTCACATATATTTGGCATATTCCACCTTGAACTCTGCAGTTTTCTTAATTTTCCTGTAAATATCTACCCTCAGATTCTTCATTGTAATAGGAAAATATATTGTTGATCCCAGAGGGACCTCTTGTAAAAAACATTTCAGGTCATTGCCACTGTTTGGTTATATGCCATAACTAGATGGTAAGACCATTTTGCTAAATACATCACAGGCTGTGCTCACAGGAAACTGAAAAATAAGGTAGAAAATGTAATCAAAGCCGTGCCCTCTGAGATCATTACCACTGTGACAGAAGGCACTTTGTGAGCTGTTGTTGGGGAAAAACCCATCTACATTCTTTACCAGCGGTGGTAACTCCAAGCTATAAAATCAACCAGTGAGGCAGGATGTAGCCACCACTGCATACTGGCACATAAGTGATGCAGTGGGTAGTAATGCATGCTTAAAACAAATGAATCAAAGCCTATTGCATATAATCATGGGTGGTAGCACACACCTTTATTCTCATTACTTGGGAGCCTGAGATAGAACTGGGGGAAGTTTAAGGCTAGCCTATAGCTACAGGGTAAGTTTCAGGTCATCCAAGGCTACAGTAAGATGATGCCATGAAATAAAACCTTTGGCATGGGTGGTTATAGACACCAAATGAAAGCTTTCGATGAATGTTCTATGAATAAAAAAAAATTATGCCCATCAAATATCCTTCTAAATGCTTATGATTAAACCTCTTGATAATCTCATTTTCAATTCAAAAACATTTATGTTACAAATAGAAACAAATACAGGGGAGATGAAAATTCGTCATAAAGAAAACGTGAAGACATTCCCCAGTGCTTACCACTGACAGAGTCATCTTTGCTGATGACTTATAAACTTAAGTAAAATTCTAAGCATATTAGCAGCCATTCATTCCAATTACCACATTCCCCCCTGGCTCCCAATCAACTTATAACACCTCACATTTTATAATATCAAATTCAAAGGTCTTCAAAGTCTTTACCAACTTAAAATAGTGTAAAACTTCCATGTTTTGTCTGAAGTTTAAGATCGTATGTGAGATATCAGTCCTGCATAATCAACACAAAGTATATACTTTCAATATATAAAGAGACAAAGTAAACATTTTAAACTACTCTATGGCATAGTAAGGAGATTCTGGAACAATTGCTAACTCAATGACCATCAAGCAAATATCAAATTTCTGCAGTTAAAATCAGATATATCCAATGTCCAGGGAGGAATCTGTGGATTTTCCAATTTTATCCCTCAAGATGTACTGAGTATCAGGAAAAACATCCATTCCTATCCAACAGCCTTCATGGTAACTCTTGTACACTTCTGGTATATACAAAACATCTTGACGTCTCCACGCAAGCCACATTCAATTTCCAGTGGCTTTGTCAGCCTATCAAGGTTGTCATTCCCTGTCTCATGCTATGTCTCAGCAATGACTCTTTGGACCACGTGCACTTCATGGCCACATCGTGCATTTTTGTGCTCCTGAAACCAATGCCAGGTGTCCATGACATAACCATATTCTTAAATCAGGGACAAAATTAATTATAACCTTGAAAAGTGAGTTCCTTCTCCAGTCAACATTTTTCCAAAAGAATTTCTGTGACTACCATAGACTTTCATGAAGCACTCTATTCATTATTTTAACTTAATGTAGTTGGGCCATATTTCTTGCTAAGATATTTGACAATATAGCTTCAGGAACCAGTCCCTGTGCCAGTAATTTTTAAACTTGCCTCACTTTTTGTAACTTAGAATCTTAAAATTCTCAGTCCATATCTTTAGCCAGGCACATAAGTCTATCATTAATTTGACCTGAGCAGCAGAACACAACCAGTCCTTATGCCAGTATCTAAGTTCCAACAAGGTTTTCTGTAGTCTTTCCCCTTAGAAGGTACATAAGCCCAGCCTCCAGATAAAATTTTTTAACACCAGATTATCCCTCTATATATCTGTTGAGGGTTATATCTTTTAGTGTACCTTAAAGGAGAAAGGTTCCTTTGGTACACTTACACACACACACACACAAAAGTACACTTGTCACAATGGACACAAGCACAAGAAAACACATGCTACTCACACAGAATAAACATCCAGAAATTACAACACCCAATTGACAACCATGACATAAAGCGTACATAAACACAAAACAGAAAGAATACATTCTACACAAAATGCACATAAACAAAAGACAAAACACAGAATTGAAATCCAGCACACACCCCCAAACATACACCACATATAAAAAACAGCAAACCACATACAAAACACAAAAAGCAAATGCAAACATCAAACACTACATACAACACAGAAAGATAAAACATGACACAAGACAAAAACACTACTCACACGCCAAAAACATTCCCACAACACAAAAGAAAACACAATACTTATCCAAAATGCAAAAAAAAAACAAACCTATGAAACACAAAATGTACACACAACACAGATAAAGACAAAACAGAGAAACAATTACAGACAGCACACAAATACAACACACACACAAACATCAGTCTCCCAAAGTACCCAGCAACACACAACTCACATCCAAAAATCACAAATACACGCTACACACTTATCACACCCATAACACAAAATAACTCTTACTATGTAGAGTATACACAAACTGAAAACTTACAGAAAATTCTTAGCACATACCTACAACACACAGAAAACAAGCTACACAATGAATACAAACACAACTCATATACAATGCACACCACAAAACCTATAACACAAGTCACACCCTCAAAAGAAAATTTAAACAACACATTACACAAAATACACAAACACAGGACAAGAAAACCACAATACTGTCACACAACACATTCAAGAAGCAAAACTCAACATACACTAACACATAATTCCAAAAAGTAAAAACAATACTCACTACACACAACAGAAACACAATACAAAAACCCAACGCCAACTCATAAACAACGTATAACACACAACACATATGAACAACACAACAAATAAATACAAAACACAAACAACACAAATACACATACATGCATAAAACCCACAAAAGCAATATACACTAAACTCACCCCAAAAGAAAACACAAACATGAGAACTACAGAGAAGGAACACAAACAAAAGATGAAAACACATCATTCAACTCACACAAAGTTACACAAAGCTACACTTACAACACACAACTACCAAGCACAACACACACATACACAAAGGACACAAAAAGAACGCACTACACACAGTGGACACAAACACGAAAATAAATCACACAACACACAGTACACAAAAACACACAGAATCACAAAAGTCACACAAACAATGTAAAAATATTCTACAACAAACGATAAAACACAAATATACACACTAGAAAGAACACATAAAAATAAGTCACACAGGCTTCTAGATAAGATAGCAGCATACTACCCATACCAAAGCAGCTTAGTGAGAGTAATAAAAATATAGCAAAAAAATGAAGGTGTATAATTTACTAGCAATGGCGGCAGGGAAGCAGGAGAGTGCAAGTTCTTCTATAATGAGGAAACCAGTCAGAATCCCACTGAGGCACAGCAACCCTGATCCATGAGCCTGACTAGTGGGCTGCACAGGTGACAAGAGTACAAACAAGGTAGGGGTATCCAACTGACATCAGCCTTATTGAAAAGGCAAGAAGCCTGAAACAGGTGACATCAGAGACCAGTTGAGCAGCACCTCTATACTCTAGGCACCCATTCCCCATCTTGCAGGGCTGCAAGTGTCCAGTGAACCCATTCACCCATGATCACCCGGCACCAAGAGGGATCAAGATTGACACTCAGCATTGGTGATACTGAAAGCCATCTCAGAAGGATCACTTCTGCTGTTTCTCTTAGAGTATAAAAAATGCACATGATACCTAGAAATTCTGCATTGAAAAGATCTGAAGTCATATTTATATGGCTAAAACACTGCAGATAATTAGAATGCCCAAGCCTCAAATTAACTGATGGTGACAAAATATCTATAATACACAAAACACATTCTTGAAGACAGTATAATCCCACCCAAAATTATAAATTCATCAGAAATGATCTACGAGACTGATTTAGATGAAATGCCTGATAATGATTTTAAAAAAGAGATTATATCTTAAAGAAGTCAAAGAATAAAACCAACCAATAAAACTAGAAGGAATTTGAAGAGAACACAGGAAACCAACAAAGTGAACTAAGACGGACTCCACATACTTGGGCTACAAAAGTTACTGAGAAATCCTGCTACAGCTGCACGGGAAGTCTCTGTAGACCATACATAATATTCATAACTAAACTATCAAATTATTTTGTTAGTGTCTACTGAAATTATTCTGCTACAAGTTATGTTTAATGGTCAAAAGATTTGCTAAAAATGAGTATTATTATGTAATTGAGGAATTGATTTGAATTTTCATGAATAACATTGGTGAGCCTGTATGTTTACTTACCTTCCTTTTTGGCTTTTGGTTTATCATGACAGCACTTCATTCTAGCCCAGGCTGACATGGAATTGACTCTGTAGCCCCAACCTGGTCTTGAATATAATGTACAACCTTGTTCTTGCAAGGCATATACTTCCACACAGGACTATGTGCCCAGTCCCTCTGGTCTTTCCAAAAGAAATAGCAAAGTATAGACTTGTTTGAAAAATATGTAGCTGAAAAAACTAATATCTTAAAAACATAAAAAGACAATTAGAATTAAATCACAAATGATTATCAGTTTCACCAAAGAGAATATGCAAGCAGCATCTGAGCACATGAAATCATGTTGGACATCATGTGCCTCTGGCACTAGTAAATTAAAAGATTAAGGACAAATGTTGGTGACTACATAGGAAATTTAATCACTAAAAATTATTTCTACTGAAATGTACAATACCATATCTTATAATTAGGGAGACATTTTAGAACACTTTTGTAAATCAGGTCTGTCATTAGCAAACAATGACATCTGTATGGATTCCAATAAAAATGAGCAAATCTGTTACATTATTCATTGTTTAAGACAGTTAGAATCAAATCAGAGGGTTTCTATTGTGAGAAAAGGTTACTCAGATGTGAACATTCATACAGCTATCAGATGAACTTGAAATATGAAGTGAGACTGAAGAAGAATCTCTCATAAGAGATGGAGAAATGGGGTCATATCCCAAGTGTACGAAGCATTCTCTTTTTTCTGTTTTCATTGTTTTAAATTGAGCATCCATACATGGCATATAGTATGTGATCGATGTTGTTATAACCACTTCACTAGTACTATTTTCTTGAGTCTTCCTAAGTAGTTAGCTGTACATTCTTGTTTCAGACACATTTTGATTGTGTGTGCATAGATGTTGTACTGGTAATGTGGGCACTTAAGGTGAATAGAGTATTGTTCTTTAAACAGTTGGTAAGAGGTGATCTGTGTGTTCAAGGGTCAGACAGCAGTTGTATGCATGTTTTCAGGAACTATAAAGCATAGCACAGTTGCACTGAAATTTTATTTGGGAATTCGTGTTGTTAGTGGGAAGAGCTGGGCTTCATTCTAATTAGTATAACAAATCATGGTGTTTTAAAAATCATGCTTTGGGCCAATAGTGTCTGTGAGCTGGCAGTAGCAGCAGTGAGGAGACTAACTTCTGCAATTATTGGAAGATGGAGTCCCTGTCATGATAAGTGGGTTGAAAGAAAGCACCCTATCTCACAGGATTCCTGGGAAAAGACATGCCTAAGTAGGGACATAGACATGTCAAAGGACAAAGATGAGGCTTTTGTAAATGACCTAAAAGGAGATACAGATTCATGTCAGGTATTGGCTGGAATGAACACCAAGTCTTTTGCTAGCTTTGAGCTTCTCCAGAGAGGAACTCGAAGGTGGAGAAGGTTGTCTTGAGGATTAAGTATTAGGTAATAGAAGCATTGTTCAATTTTAGTAAAATCTCTTGGGGTAAGGGTTTGAATGGAATGTCTGTGCATGTGTTTTCCCAGTCATCATAGGGTACATTTACTTTAACTTTATAGGATTTTACTAGATTTTTAGTGCCAATTTTTTTTTATGGACAATTACTCTATAAATGTTTGTTTTCTTTCAGTATGAGGTGCTGGGGAGTGAATCCATGAATGCTAAGCATATATCCTAAGCTATACATTTAAATTTGTTGTATATGTATTAATTTTTGTTCTCATTTGTTTACTGCAATTATATGGAAATAGGGTTTTATGTTCTGAGATCTTGTTATCAGTTGTTTGGTAGGCAGTTTCTTAGATTTACTTGGAATTTTCTACTTATCATCTGTAAAATATGTCAGTTATATTTCTTCTTTTGTATTCTGAATGGCTTTCTGTATTTTTTCCTATCTGTAGTAACTAGCTCTGTTACTACTAAGTTGAAAATGAGACAAAAGTTACTTTCTATCCTTGCTTTCAAAATTAGGGGAAAGCATTTATTTCACCATGAAACATGGTATTTGCTGCCAGCTTGTTTTAGGTGTTCTTTACTAGCTCAATCTAGTACCTTCATTTCATATTCATTAAGAATTTTCAAATTTAGTGCATATTAGATTTTGGCAGTCATTTTATCTGCATTATGTGATGTAGCCATGGATATATTCTTTTGAGGCTCTTGGTAGAGTACCTTGGTTGTTTTGAACACACAAGTAGATTTGCATTCCTTAAAATAAATGATACCCTGTCAAGTGTACTTTTGCACTTGGATTTTTTTTTTCTGTAAGCGCACTTGTGGATTCTTGTATGCTGGCTAAATAATATCTGCCAACTAATGTTTTCAATTTAATTACGGTGTGGCATTGTGCCTTATAGAGCAGAAGAGACTGCATTTGTGAAAGAGTTAAAGATTTTGAGGTTGGGAGATTATTCTAATAATCTGGAAAGATTTAACTTCACAGTCCTTCCTCTACTGCCTGAGTGTTGGCATATTAGGATTACAGTATCATGTTCTGGTCTGTCCAAAGATTTTTTGCTTTTATTTAATGAGTCAGGGTCTCACTATAACTCAGGCTGATCTGGAACTCACTTTGTATCCCAGGCTGGGCTGAATTCAACGCAATCCTGCTGTGAAAGTCAGCTGCATGTGCTGGGGAAAACATCCAGCCAGACACAGCTTGGGGGGGGAAATGGTTTGTTTCAGGCTAATAAAATCCAAGGGAAACTCCACAAATTGTGGAAAAGCTATTTATGTTCCTAGATCAAAGGAGAAACACAAATAGCGATATTTCCAACTGTTCTGAATACTCCTAGTAGGGTTGGACTTAGAGTCTCCCTCAAATGGACCTTACAGATGGACTCATGTCTTCTCACAAGCACACCTTAGTTTTTCTCCTGTTGATCCAACACCTGTAGCAAGAATGAACCTGCTAGGGACTGAAGTTGCATGCTCAATTTTAATAAAGCATCTAAGTCTGTGGGGTCATACATTTAAATTATCCCAGTTAGCCTACCACACCTCCTACCGTGGCATCCATAGTGCTGTGATTAAATGGATTATCCAGTACATCAAACCCTATGCAAACATTTTAAAAGTAGTTTTATTAAAAACCATCCAGAGGGCTGGAGAGATGGCTTAGCGGTTAAGCGCTTGCCTGTGAAGCCTAAGGACCCCGGTTCGAGGCTCAGTTCCCCAGGTCCCACGTTAGCCAGATGCACAAGGGGGCGCATGCGTCTGGAGTTCGTTTGCAGTGGCTGGAAGCCCTGGCGTGCCCATTCTCTCTCTCTCCCTCTATCTGTCTTTCTCTCTGTGTCTGTCACTCTCAAATAAATAAATAAAAATTAAAAAAAAAAAACCATCCAGATGCATCCCTCTTGTTGGCACTGTTTCCTCTATATCCTTAAATTTCATCAGTTATTGTGCCAACAAGGGAGTTATTCTTCGCTGGGTCATTTTTCCCAGGTCCTCAAATGTGAAATTGTCATCCACCTGTGCCAAAGACTACCTGTGTCCACATTTCACTTTAGATAGGTGCTGCTTGACACACCATCCAGTGAGTGATCCAGACACTAACCCTGACATCCTGCTGCCCCGTTACTTGCAGTCAGCCTCTCCTAGGGTAAGTCCTTCAGGCATCAAGACATAGATATGTAAGTTTATTACAAGAAACCCTCTTCCAAGAAAGATACATGACTCAGGAGATGTAGAGGGAGAGCTTTCTAAACATGTTGCAGGACATCTATGGTAAAACAGGGGGGAGGGTAGATGGTCAGGAAAGAAGAGTATCAATCTGTTGCAGTTCCCAAGCGACGGGGTCGTGCTCGAGAAATTCCATGATGTGATGTGAAGGACAAGGCCATTTACACTATGCCCATTGTGCTCAATTTTAGGAATATCCCAAGGAAGCAAAGCCTTAGTTTTCAGGATGGAGTTAATAGTCAATTGTGCTTCACCATTGGCTCTTTTTTTTCTTCTGAGGGTAGATATCCCTCAAGCTCAGGCTGATCCAATTCATAATATAGACTTATGCTTGCCTTGAACACACAGTGATCCTCCTACATCTGCCTCTCAAATTCTGGGATTAAAGGCATTCACTACCATCCCTTAACACAACACTGACTTTCTTAAATGACCTCCATGACCACAACAGTATCTCCACTGGCTTTGTCCATCTTTGAGACAATGCCCTTAAAATATCTTTATTGATCTTTGAGTCAAACAAAGGCATAGAGTCAGGCTAAATATAACCAGGCCTTATTTTAAACCTTGTTAAAAGTGGGGCCTCTGCCAGAAAAGAGAAATTAGAGAAGAGGGCTGAAATTGACAACATTTTCACCATAGTCCAGTGAGATCGTGCAAGGCCAAACTAGACATACAGGTAATGATGTGACTTGAAATGTAAGGAAACTCAATTGTCAGTACAATTGCATTTGAAAACTATGAACATAGGATCCACTAACATCATATTTTAAAATGCATGAGAAGAACTAGCCAAGATGATTATGGCTCAAGTCTCTAGTTCCTGTGGGTAGCAGGAATGCATTTGTGACCATTCTCACTATTGTGATGCAATACCTACAAGAAACAATTTAAGGGAGGAAAGGATTCTTTAGGCCCATTTTGCAGAGGATACTGCCAATGCAGGAATGTATGGCTGCCGGGGCTCCATCTGAGTTGTTATGAGTTTGCCATGGGGCTTTTTACATATTAGTGAACCAGGAAGGAGAAAATGCTCGGGCCTGAATTGGAGTTGTCCTAGAAATGTCAAGTGTTTTGCCTACATCCCTATATCTGTCAGTGAAGGCCCATGTCTTAGATCAGTCCACTATTTTTAATAGTTGTCCACAGTTTTGTATGCATGCATAGTTTGGATTCTGTTTTTACATAGTAGGGTTCCATTATGTGGATGGACCACAATTTACCTATTGATGTACTTTTAGGATGTTTCTTACTTCCACTTAGTATGAATTACCCATTTTTATATCTTACTTCTTTTGTGGTTTTATGTTTTTCTTTGTCTTGAGTCAAACCCTAAGACTGGATTTTCTGGCTTATAATGGAGGTTAATACTTCGATTTATAAAAAGGACTCAGTACTGCTAACCTCCCACATGTAGGGCTGTCATACCCTTCCTACTAGTGTCCTAATGTCAAAGCCAACCTTAGTCCCTCTTCCCCTGTTCACTATTGTCACTGATCCTTGCTCAGAACTTATCAAACATGGGTCCTTAGGCTTTGCAGGCAAGGACCTCAACCACTAAGCTATCTCTCCCATCCTTCTTTTTAAAATCATTTTATTTATTTGTTTGACAGAGAGCAGATAGATAGAGAATAGGCACACAAGTATATCTATCCACTGCAAATAGCCTCCAGATGCATATGGCTTATGTTGGTACTGGGAAATTGAACCTGGGTCCTTTGGCTTTGCAGACAAGTGCCTTAACCACTAAGCCATCTCTTCATCCCAGCACCTTTTTTTTTTTTTTGCCGGGGGTGGGGGGAGGCAAATATATACCTGTGTCACTTCTGTGTACAACCTGATGAGTTTCTGTATGATGTTGCTATATGTGGACATAATGGGCTTTATACCCTGCCTCTCTCTGTCTCCTGTTCTACACTCACCTTTTTTCAAATCTAGATTCTGCTTCAGAATTTAAAAGCACATGATATTTAATATTCAGTTCATTTTTAATGTTGTGGAAAACACTAGTGGCTTCTGTGGCCCACTTAAAACAACAGAAGATAAGAAAACTTTACTCATTATCAGTAGAGTTTATTTGTTTTGTTATTTTGAGGAATCATCTCACTGTAGCCCTGGCTGACCTGGAATTCCCTCTGAAACCTGAGGCTGGCGTCAAACTCGTGGCCATGATCCTCTAACCACAGCTTCCTGAGTACTGGGATGAAAGGTGTGAACCAACATGCCTGGATTAAATTCCACTTATTCTTATTTACATATAGTGCAAAAAATTTGATGATGGAAAATATGGGAGAAATATTAGAGACACATTAACATTCACAGAGAACATGACAAAAACACCTTGTATTTTTGCAGAAAATATCAAAGCTTTATAAAAATATTATTTATTTATTTGTGAGAGAGTATGGACTCACCAGGGCCTCCAGCCACTCTAAATTGATGTCTAGATGCATTGTCCACCTTGCGTATCTGGCTTGTGTGGGTAATGGGAACTTGAACTTGTGTTCTTATGCTTCACAGATAAGCACCTTAACCATGGAGCCATCACTCCAGCCCTTCAAAGGATTTTTATAAATATAACCAGTCTTATTCACCTACCATCATGGTCTGAGAAGATTTTGAGTATAGGAGTGAAATTGCTATTAGCATAATTAGATTCAAGAATTTATTAGTGGCACTGCTGTAGTTTAACTGTAGAATGTCCTTCGTGGGCTCATGTGTGTAAACACTGAGTCACCAGCAGGAGGTGCTGTCTGGGAAGGTGGCTGGACCTTTAAGAGGTGGAGCCTGGTTGGAGGAAGTGCATCACTGTGAGGAGGCAGGCCTTGAGCATAGATTGACAGTACACCACTTCCTGTTCCCCCTGTGCTTCCTGACTGTGGGTACAATTTAACCAGCTGTGGATGTCATGCCTCACTATAGGTATTTTGATTCATCCAACTTGCTTTTATAAAAAGAAAATTTAAAAATGAAAATAGGGATGGAGGGATGACTCATCTGTTAAGGCACTTGCTTACAAAGCCAAAGGACCCAGAGTCAATTCTCTAGTACCTACATAAACCAGATGCACAAGGTGGCACATGCATCTGGAATTTATTTCAGTGTCTGAAGGCCCTGGTGTGCCCCTTTTCCCTCTCTCTCTATCTGCTTTTTTATCACTCTTCCTCTCTCAAATACAGAAATTAAAATTCAAAACTGAAAGTAAATAAAAACAATAAAGTGCAAAAATGGCTTAGTTGGCAAAGTGCTAACCACTGGTGTATGAGGTTCTTAATTCAAATCCCTAGCATCCAAGCAAATACTTCTCATAGCTCCCTAAACCTGTAATATAAGCTCTGTAGAGGCAGAGACATCCACAGGGCAATAAGGGCAGATACAATAACATAAGTATTGATGTCCAGACTCAACCCTGCCTTAGTATGTAGGAGAGAATATAAGGAAAATACCCAACATCGTTCTCAGTTACACAGCATGTACATATTCACTTGTGTACACACACACACACATACACACACACGAGCCTCAAAATATACAGCATTGGGCATACATGTACACCCCGCCACACACCAATATAAGCAATAAACACACTTTAAAAGTGCTGGAGAGATGGCAAAGCAGTGAAGGCGATTGCTTAGCAGTTTAAATGCTTGTGTGAAATGCCTAGGAACCCAGATTCATTTCCCCAGGATCCAGGTAAGCCAGATGCACAAGGTGGCACATGTATGTGGACTTCATTTGCAGTGGTTGGAGGCACAGGTGTACCCCATTAACTTTATGCATCTCTTTACTCGAATAAGTAAATTAAATTTAAAAAAAGAAAATGTCACAAGGAAACTCACTATCATATCCAGTTTATATCTTAACATGATAACAATAGTAATTAATATACACTGATTAAGATGAAAAAAGTAGGAAATAAGTTGCCACATTGAAGAGCTGACTAAGGAAATTTAACTTGGGATTTTTAATGTTTTGGGGTTGTTTTTTTTTGAGAGTGAGAGACAGAGTGAGAGTAGTGTTGCACTAGGGCCTCAGCCTCTACAGTTGACTGTCAGATGCTTGCACCACCTACTGGCCATTTGCAGTGTTATACTTACTTGCCTCACCTTTGTGCATATGACTTAGGTGGGATATGGAGAATCAAACATGGGTGCTTAGGCTGCACAGGCAAGTAGTTTAACTTCTAAGCCACTTCTCCAGCTACAGGAAAGTTAACAATCACCAGTGAATAGGATTAATTGGGTAGATGGGTGGAGCAGGAAAAAACAAATTTATCTGTGGGAAAGGCCTTGGGCTGTAGAAGAAAGGAGAGAGACAGCTGAACACAAGTATGTGCCTCTCTCTCTCTTTCTTTTTCCTTCTGTCTACCTGTACTTCCTCCCTGCTGATGTACAATGAGGGCAGCTTCCTGCCTCTCTCATGATTTCCACACCACAATGGACCTAATCCCATAGAGCTGTAAAACAAATTAAATCTTATACTTCCCTAAGTTCTGGCCAAGTACCAATAACAAATAGAGGTTCTCTTGTGGGAATCTGTAATTGAAGAAAGGTAACTCATCAAACTTCAGAAAATGTGATGGAAAAGTGGAGTTTAGCCAAAAAACATACTATAAATAGTGGCTGGACAGATGGCTCAGGAGCTAAGGCAGTTGCTTGAAAAGGCTAACAACCCACGTTCTATTTCTCAGTACCTATGTCAGGCCAGGTGTATAAGGTGGTTCATGTTTCTGCATTTCAATTGCAGAACAAACTGACTCTGTGCACACATGTTCTTTCTCCCTCTCTACTTGTATTAGTATTTATTGATTTTTATTTATTTCATGGAGAAAGAGTAATTGAGAGAGTGAGAGAGAAAATGGGTGCACTAGGGCCTCCAGCCACTGCAAGTGAACTCCTAATGTGTGCACCCCCTTGTGCACCTGGCTAATGTGGATCCTGGGGAATTGAACCCGAGTCCACAAGAGAACCTCTATTTGTTATTGGTACTTGGCCAGAGCCCTTTGACTTTGAAGGCAAATACCTGAATGGCTAAGCAATCCCTCTAACCCTAAAAGTAATTTTTTTAATGTTCAAATATAACCTTCTATCAATCAAATATGCAAGTCCAGTGGAGAAAGTTGACAGAATGTGCATTTTCAGTGGACTGAATGGGTTAAATATATTCTTCACAAATTTTCTGTAAGACAAAATTAACACAAAATTTTACTTAAGAAGTACAAATTTTGTCGTTTCTAATTTTTTAATTTTAGATTTTCAAGGTAGGGTCTTGTTCTAGCCCAGTTTGACTTGGAATTCACTAGGTAGTCTCAAGGTGGCCTTGAACATGCAGAAATCCTCCGACCTCTGCATCCTGAGTTCTAGGGTTAAAGGTGTGCCCCGCCGTGCCCAGCTTTATTCTTACATTTTTATTTTGGTATGTGTACATATCCTATGATATGACACTTCCAGCATCCCTTGGTCTCCATTGCAACTTCAAAGATTCACAGAGTTCAGCAGTCAGAATGCAAAGGTATGTGTGTCACCGTGAGTTCAAGGCCATACTGAGACTACCTAGTGAAGTTCAGGTCACCTTTCATGCTGCCCAAACCAGCACTACATGAGTAATGTGGCAAGGTTGGAATGAGAGCTGCAGCACATGGAACATATCCTTCACAGGCTCTGCATGCTGACAGTGGGGAGCAGAAAGACCACCTTCAAACACTGTTCCTTCACATATAGTTCACATTTTTCATATTTTGAGCCTTCAGTGGGTTGGGTCTTGCCCTCTGGAAACCTTTCTTATTGTCCCCATGATGACCAGAGTACATGACTTAATTCTAATAGTGATAATCTCTTATTTTATTTATTTGTTAAAGAGAATGAAAGGGGCAAATAGAGAGACAGTTTGTGTGAGCAAGAGGAGCAGGGAGAATGGGCATACCAGGGCCTCCAGCCACTGAAAACCAAATCCAGAAGCATGTACCACCTAGTGTATCTGGATTTACATGGGTACTGTGGAATTTAAAATACGTTATTAGGCTTTGTTGGTGTAACAGACAGCTTCAGGTTCTCTGACATGAACTTCCAGACCAGGCACAGTTATAGCAGAAGGGATTTATTGAAGCTTACAGATCCAGGGTAAGTTCCGTAAATGGCAAAAGAAGCTGGCCTGCCTTCACAGGCCCAAGCAGACAGAGAGAGAGGTACAGGCCTAAACTTCAAAAGCCACAGCACACTTCAAGAACTCTAGCTAGGCACACTTTGCATATCTTTACATTGCAATCTGAAACCCACCACCACACTATGGATGTAAACTACAAACAATAAAGAACTGAATATATTGGGGGCCATCTATTCAAACTACCACAGCTGGTAAGCATTTTAACCACTGAGCAATTTCCCCAAGCTTGTTTTCTCCATTTTATGCAGTCCAGGATAACAACCCATTGCACAGTGCCACCCACAATTAGGTTGAATCCTCCCACCAAGTTTAGAAATTACCTCACAAGCATGACTGAAGGCTTTTAAGTGTGATGATAATAAATCCCATCAAGTTAACAACCAGATAAAAATCATACCAGTCCCTGTTCAATGGTAAATCTTTAATTTCAAAAAATTTCACTATATACACACCCAGCAAATAATAAATGAATAATCAAAAAGACAAAATAATCCATGTAAATAGAGTTTTCAATTCTCAGAGGCACACACAATGTAGAAATAGCCTTTTCTTCAAGAGCGCAGATATACATGCAAGAACACTCGTGGATATGTATAACACATATGAATATGTATAACATGCATGAATATGTATACCACCATGAATATGTATTACAGACATGAATAGGCATAATACACATGAACATGTAAGCATACCCACATCATGTATATGCATTGACTACATACACATACAAAGACATGGAATGCATGCAATGACATGCCTCTGTAAGTGCCCACAGACTTACATATGAATGTGCATCCATATATTAACACATGCACTTGGATGCACATGCTACACATAGGCAAATACAGATTGATGCATATATAGATACACACCCATATATGCGTCCCCTCATGAATGTCAACCAGCATGCATTTGCACACAGGCACACACAGTATCCCACAGAAGCACGGTCCACACGTATAGCTCCATACACAGATATTTACACATAGACATTTACACACAAATACCCTTACATCTGATGCACACCCATGCAATATAGGATAATTTTTGAATATGAAAGCTGAATTTTACTCAAAACATTTTGCTTCTTCATTAATTTAGTAATCAAAATCAAGCAAAAGATCCATGAAGTGGTAAATTTTTATTTATTTATATTTTTCTTTTTTCTTTAGTTTTATACTCAGTGAATACAGTCAAGTTGGTACAATTGTTGAACTCTTCCTGTCCTCCCTCTTCCTGGCCCCTCCTTGTTGAGGTATATCATGCATCGTGGAGTTAGCGCTAGTTATGGATAGGAGGAAATGTCTCTGTGTATCATGTCCCAACATGTGGCTCTGATATTTTTTTCACCCCCTTGTCCACAAATTTCCCTGAGCTAGGTTGGGTTCATTTTAGGAATGCTTCAGTGATGAGGTCTTGGGAGCCTCTGTGTCTCTGGATATCTGATTTGGTAGAAGTTGATTGTTCTCTGTGTCGATCTCCTTCAACCTTGTGCTGATAAGTTCCCCAAGAAAACAGCGGCCTTGTTTGTTTCACCAATTATTCTTAGTTACAGCTGTGGCCCTTTTGAGTTGTGAAGGTGGTTTTGTCCTTAGGATCTGTGTCTATCTGTAAAAGAGAAGCAAATTCACCGATGGAGAGTACAGTTAGCACCAGATAAATGGGATGACCCTTATTTTTTATTCTTTTTTTTTTTTTTTTTTTTTTTTTTTACAGAGAATAGGTACAGGCCCTCTTATAGCCTACAATTTGTGGTAGCTTGATAATGGAGGGCGGGCTCATTTTTGGATATGGTTCTGACTTTTTTTAAAAATTATTTATTTATTTGAGAGCGACAGACACAGAGAGAAAGACAGATAGAGGGAGAGAGAGAGAATGGGCTCGCCAAGGCTTCCAGCCTCTGCAAACGAACTCCAGATACGTGCGCACCCTTGTGCGTCTGGATAACGTGGGACCTGGGAAACCGAGCCTTGAACTGGGGTCCTTAGGCTTCACAGGCAAGCACTTAACCACTAAGCCATCTCTCCAGCCCTGGTTCTGACTTGTTTGCCAGCTCCAGCTATGTGTTCCATTCCACTGAGCAGACCAGTTAGCCTAATCAAGAGCAGTTGGTTTCCCACCATGGCTGTGCACAACTATTGCACTTGTGTGAACATCACAAGTTATGTTTTGCTAAGTAGGTGAGACCATGAGTTGCTTGGACAGATATCGGTCATTTTCGTCCAGTCGCCCATGTAGCACCTTCTGGCATTAAACACATTGACTCTCTGGGAACTGACTCTTCCAGCTTCCAGCCATGTCACTCCATGTTACATGTCAACCACATATGGTGTCTTCAGCTGTAGGGTCTTAACACTAAGCTTTGGTGGGTATATGTGGCTTGATGTTTTCATGGACTTTGAAGAGTTTTTTGTACCTTCTCTGAATTTAGTTATTGTGATCTGGTTCTTGTAGGCATTTGAGGTTGATTATTTGATTCTTTTGTGGGGAGAAATTCTGAAATACTCTGTGTAGGTTTAGTTTTTTGTTCAACTAATTATAATGCTGAGTTTTGTCATGGAAAGTGTTTTTTTTTTTTTCCACCATTTATTATGAGGGATACTTTTGCTGGGTAGAGTAGTTTGGGTTGGAAGCCATAGGATCTTAGACTTTGCAGTGTATTCCATTCCAGGCCCTTCTGAATTTCAGGGTTTACATTGAGAAACCTGGAGTAATTCTGATGGGGTTACCTTTAAAAGTGATGTGCTATTTTTCCCTAGCTGCTGTTAGGATTTTCTCTTTGGTGTCAATTTTTGGGGTCTTAATGATAAAATGTCCTGGAGAGTTTCTCCTTTGGTCCAATCTGTTTGGAGTTCTGTTAGCTTCTTGTATCTGGATGGGCCATTTTTTTTAGATAGTGGAAATGTTTTCCTCTATTATCTTATTAACTAAATCCTCCATGCCTTTGGTCTTAATTTCTTCCCCTTGTGGTATCCCCATGATCCGGATGTTAGGCCATTTAAGGGTATCCCACAATTCCCTCATGTTCTGTTCACTAGGTCTTTTAGGGGAGAGCAATCTCTAATAGATCACCAGTGGAAGGGTGCAGAGGGGGAAATTAAAGGGAATCTGCTGATTCCCTCGCTCTCAGGTAGCCCAACAGTCCCCCCATCAGCCCAAGAGCCATAGTTCCAGCCTCAGGATAATCCTGCACTTAATATAGGAAAGGGGACCCAGGCCAGCATAGCACCACCAGCCTCATTGTGCAGGGGTGATTGTCCTGCTACCCCCACCCATGCATGACCTAAGGCAGGCTACATCCACTGGTCATGGGAGCTCAGGCTGGATCCCTCCATTTGCCCACTGTGTATGCCCTGCCCATTTGCTCACTTGCTGTTCAGGCTGCCTACTTCTGGCAGCCCACCATGCAAGAGCTTAGGCTGATTCAGCAGCCTGCTGCAGGACGCTTGCTAAGTCTGCTCCTGCAGTCTGATGCACATGAGCTCAGGCTGCTTCAGCGGCCCACCACGTGTGAGCTCAGGCTGATCTGCCCACACATGCATGAGTTCAGGACTGCTCTGCCTCTCTGCTTGCCCACCTGCTAGCTCAGACCAGCTCCCCCAAAAGGCGCCACTTCCTTCTCCCATCAAGACCACAATTTTACTTTCCCTGCCCATATACTGTGATGGACAGACCAGTTATTTATTTTTTTAGATAGAGCAAGAGTGAGAGAGATGCTTGTACCACCTAGTAAGCATGTGTGAACTTGCACTTGCCTTACTTTCGTGTGTCTGACTTATGTGAGGTCTGGAGAGTTCAATATGGGACCATTGACCTCACAGGCAAGTGCCTTACTGCTAAGCCATCTCTCCAGCTGTCTTCTCCTGTTTTTCTCCTCCTTTTCTTCTATTTTGCCAGAGTTAATTTGTGTCTTCCCACCTCAATCAATAAAAATCCCTTCCAGAGGAGAAGAAGAGAGATTTGTTTCCATGTTCTCCATCCTATTAAGTTGACAGGTGTGATGATCCATCATAATGGACAAATATTTCATGAGCTACCTCTCAAGCTTGCACACTAGAATGTTTTACAGCCAATAAACAAGATTTGAGTTGATTTAATCACACATGTTCAGAGCCATGGTACTAATTTCCTAATCTATATTAGAAAAATGCATACACTGGGGGCTGGAGAAATGGCTTAGTGGTTAAGGCACATACCTGTGAAGTCTAAGGTTCAATTCTCCAGGTCCCATGTAAGCCAGATGCACATGGTGTCACATGCATCTGGAGTTTGTTGCATTGGGTAGAGGCACAAGAATTCCCATTCTCACTCGCTTTTCCTCCCACCCCTCTCTCTGTCTTGAATAAATAAATAAAAATAAATGTCAACTGTTTTTGTTTGTTTTTTTGATGTAGGGTCTCACTGTAGCTCAGGCTGACCTGGAATTCACCATGGAGACTCATGGTGGCCTCGAACACACGGCAATCCTCCTACCTCTGCCTCCCGAGTACTGGGATTAAAGGCATATGCCACCACGCCTGGTATAAATTTTTTTTGAAGATTAAAATAAATGCATACACTGGTATAGAGAGATGGTTCGGCTATTAAGGTACTTGCTGGTGAAACTCCATGATCCAAGTAAAGCCAAATGCAAAAGGTAGCACATAATTTGGAGTTCATTTGCATCAGCTACAGTGCCTGGCACACTCATTATCTCTACATATGTGCCTCTCTCTGTCTCTTTGAGACAACTAAATGAAATATTGAAAAAAATTAAAAATAAAAATATCCATGAAACGTAAACATCTTTGTCTGCTTTTTCTAGATACAGCATGAATTTTTCTTATGTATAATGAAAATTTCATCAGCTTGCTCTCAGATTTGAATAATCAGTATATTTTTTCTTCATGCATTTGGCATTTCTTAAAATACGACTGGACCACCTCCAGTGTGGTTCCACTATCCTTTGTCAACGTCTCTGGAGTTACCGCATGCTGTTATTAAAGCAAAATCCCTTGAAGATAGACTTGTTTCAATTGTAATTTACCAACTACATCCCAAGCCACAAGACAAAATCATTGTTCCCAAATTATTATCATGATTATTATTATTATTTGGTTCACACATGCCCTCGGGTTCATCTGGCTTTATGTGTCTAATGGGGTATCAAACCTGGGTCCTTTGGCTTTGCAGACAAGTGATTTAAGCACTAAGACATCTCTCTAATCCTCTGCATAATTTTATTTTATTTTTGAATTTGGAGAGACAGGAAAAGAGAGAGAAAGAGAGAGAGAGAATGGGCACTGCAATGCCTCCAGCTACTGCAAAGAAATTCCAGATGCATGGGCAACCTTGTGCATCTGGCCTATATGGGTCTTGGGGAATACACCTGTGTCCTTAGGCTTCACTGGCAAGCTACTTAACCACTGGGCTATTTCTCTAGCCCTGCATAGATTTTCTTAAAACATTCAACCACTGTCTATAATGCTGAAGACTGACTACTTTGGTAATATATGCTGTGTAAAGTGAGTGACATTGGTTTTAGAATTCTCTAAAATTCTGGTGAGTGAAAAAAAATGAATGGATGACTTTGCTAACAAATAACTTGCTTCTATAACATGAGTTTTAAGAAAAATAAAAGGGAACTTAGGTGGAAGAGATGGCTTACCGGTTAAGTCACTTGTCTGTTGAGGATAAGGACCCAGTTTCAATTCTTTGGAACCACGTAAAGTCAGATGCATAAGGTGGCACATATATCTGGAGTTTGTTTGTAGTAGATTTAGGGCCCGGAGCATGCATATTCTCTCTCACACTCTCTCTCATAAAAACATAATAACTGCCAGTGCTGTTGGCTTTGCTGAAGAATGGAAGAAAGAAGCTGTCATTAAATTTGAAGGTGATGAGTTGGTACTGTAAAGCATGTCACCAGAATTCTTCATAAAGTTGACTTTCAAAATGTTGCTTTTCTGTTACAGTAGGGGAGGATCTCATGTCAATCTCACTGAGTTGAAGCACAAAAACTGGCCACTGTCTCTTCAAAATGAATGTTGTCAGGGCTGGAGAGATAGCACAGTGGTAAAGGCACTTGCCTGTGAAGGCTAAGGGCCCATGTTGAAATCTTCAGGTCCCACATAATCCAGATGCACAGTGACAGAAGAGCACTATGTTGCACAAGCACACAAAGGGGTGCACACATTTGGAGTTCATTTCCAGTGGATGAAGGCCCTGGAATGCGCACTCTCTCTCATTGCCTCTCTCTAAACAAATAATTAGAAGACTCCCATGTACCCAAAACAAATAGTTCTTAGCTTCAATGTGATATTTTGAGAGATAAATGCTGCATTGTAGTAACTAGAAGCAATCTTAATGAACCATCTACTACATTTTTAAACTAAGGTAATCAGTTTCAAAAGGAGTGTTCAGGTTATTCTGTCTTTGTTTTTAAATGGATGCTTCAAGAAATATATATATATTTTTTATTTATTTGAGAGCGACAGACACAGAGAGAAAGACAGAGAGAGGGAGAGAGAATGGGCGCGCCAGGGCTTCCAGCCTCTGCAAACGAACTCCAGACGCGTGCACCCCCTTGTGCATCTGGGTAACGTGGGACCTGGGGAACCAAGCCTTGAACTAGGGTCCTTAGGCTTCACAGGCAAGCGCTTAACCACTAAGCCATCTCTCCAACCCCAGATATCACTTTTTTTGAAATGTTTGTCAGGCATTTCATCTAAAACTGTCTCGTTGCTGATGATTTCTGATAGATTTATCATTTTGGTGGGACTATCTTGGGTTTTTTTCTGTATTTCTTCTATATAGTGGCTTCTGCATCCTGAGTTGACTGGATGCTTGGGTTTTCTATGCATCTGCAGTGTTCTTGGATATGGCAATCTATATACTTTTAGGATATGAGTTTAAGATGTCTGGTGTAGCTCTTATACCCTAATTCATTCACATAAGTAATCCTAGGTGTTGAGTTTACATGCTAAGCAAGTTTTCTAGTGCCTAGGTGGAACAATTTACTGGAAAACTCTAAAGATCAACTGAGCAATATACACAATCAATAAAAACCAGCACATGTTAGATAAACCCACCATACCGTTGGCTTCCTGCCCCTGCCACCATGCCTTTCCCACCATGACAGACTGCCTTCCCTACAACTGTGACCCAGGATCCATCTTCTCATCCCTTAAGTTGCCTATTTTGTCATGGCACTGGGAAGTAACTCCTTTTCCATTCCTTAGATCCCATGTTCAAAAATTTCTCTTCGTCACTTATCACATCTAACGTGTTGTCAGTAATTTTGTGTTTCTTGGAGATAGGTTCCGTCTCTAGCCCAGGCTTACCTGGAATATGTGATCTCAGGCTGGCCTCAAACTCAGGCCCACAATCCTCCTACCTATGCTTCCCAAATGGTCACTGTGGTGGTTTGAATAAATGCCCCCCAATATATTCATTCAGTTGTTTACAGTTTGCATCTGCAGCTACCTGGCTGGAGGCAGTGTCACTGGGTGTATCTTAAGGGGTGGTGGTGGGTTTCAGATTTCAACCTAAAGATATGCAAAGTGTGCCTAGCTGAAGTTCCTGAGTGTGCTGTGGCTTTTGGCTTTTCGTTTGGGGCTTGTGCTTCTCTCTCTCTGCTTTGCCATTATGAAACTTGCCCTGGATCTATAAGCTTCAATAAATATCCCTTCCTCCATAACTGTGTCTGGTCTGAAAGTTCATCTCAGCAAACCTGAAGCTGTCTGCTACAGTCACTATGAATTTTGCACCAAAAGGTGACAACACATGTTTGTCATTCACCCCAGAACTGCACCTCCCAAAGGCATGTTATTGAGGATGTGGGGGATAAAAGGACAGAAGCCTAGAGTGAATTGAGCATGTTTCTCACATACCTCATAGGAGGCTGCTGTCTGAGGATAAACTTAGACACAGACTTCATGCTGCCCAAGCTAACACTTAAATGGGGCTCTTGTAATCAACTCCAAATAAACAAGTAGCAATCCTTTCAGCTCTGAATACACATGGAGCAATCCTTTCAGCTCCTAATACACATGGAGGCCCCTGAAAACCACAATTTTGACTCTGTATACAGATGGGATTTACTCATAATGGCCCTAGAGCTGATCAGATTTCTGCTTTCTGGTCCTTCCAAGACTTACCTTGGCTGTTTGGTGGCTCTGTGTTCTTCTCCAAGTCTGTTTGGGAGCTCTGGCACCATGGGAGGACAGAGATCCAATCTGATTCTGAACCCTGGAAACCATCATGGAGCATTCTTTGCAGATCACTCAAGAGTCTGCACTCAGCTGCCCATGCCAGTGGCTCAATGGGCCAGGAGTTAGCATACAAGACTTGTGACTCAGGTTCCCAGCCAATCAACATCATTCATGTCATGGGAATTAATCACTCATGGGAATAATCAGGGAAATTCCACTTCAGAGAGGGAGAGAGCCTTTATTTATGCACAGATCTCTGTTGGCTCACAGCAAAAACAGACAGAAGCCCTGAACTCAGATTCTGCTGGACTTACATACCTTTTACAACACTTTGTCCTTTGTCCTGTGCATAGAGAAGGGGCGGATTTACATCCATGAGTGTAGGGTTCTGACTAATAAGATTAATTACAGGGCTGGAGAGATGGCTTAGCGGTTAAGCGCTGGCCAGTGAAGCCTAAGGACCCAGTTCGAGGCTCGGTTCCCCAGCTCCCACGTTGGCCAGATGCACAAGGGGGCGCACGCATCTGGAGTTTCGTTTGTAGTGGCTGGAAGCCCTGGCGCGCCCATTCTCTCTCTCCCTCTATCTGTCTTTCTCCCTGAGTCTGTCGCTCTCAAATAAATAAATAAATAAAAATTAAAAAAAATATATTTAAAAGATTAATTACAGGTAGTTGTCCCGTAAGATAAGGTAGTCATATATTCTCTAAAGGGGTCAGGCTCAGAGTCACAGAATTCTTGTTTTAACATCAGTGGAATTTCTCCCACTGTAGTTTCTGAGGAGGAGCGTGCAAAATATATCACTTCACTGAAAGTCCTCGGTGCATTTATATTTCTTATAGTTACATTGATTACATTCTATCTGAACTAACATAAACTAGAAACATTAATAATAGGTATTTCTTCAAAAAGCAGGGGCCAGTAAAATTGCAGGGAATGAGTCCAGGCCCAGGAACACTCCAGTGACAGGCGGCAGATGGACAGCGCGCATATGTGTGAAGGGTTTCCATGATCTGTTGCTGAAATCGGCATAACATCTATATCACTGTGGCCATGAGTTCTTTGGGCAGCAATGTGGGCACATAAGGAATGTCACAATGGCATGAATGTGACGTCTCAGTGAGGCGGAGGTGCGTGGTGAGGTTGGATACAGGGTCAAAGATAGCTGAGGGTTATAAATGGGTAAGAAATAAGTTTTGCATGTGGAGGCTGACATGAGGGCTTATTGGTCAGTGTAAGTAAAGCATTTTATGCCCCCTTACATAAGGCACCATATAAGCTTTGGGGAATATTTTGGCAAGACAAACACAGAGAAACAGTTGCTGCAGGGAATGCTGTAGGAAGCCATGAGACCAGCTGATCATCTCTGAGTAGATGAAGGCACTAATACTAGTTATCACTTTTAAACCTAGACACCATAGCAGGAAGCTTTTCTGGCGTTTGTTATATGGGTTAACCATGTTGCACATGTTCAGTTTACAAGTATGTGCATGTTTGGGGGCACTTTTAAGCAATTTTGCCTATGTGTGACCTCCAAAGGTAATCATCAGCCCTCTAAAGGAAATCAACCCAGCATAGGCTACGCTCCTCGTGACATCCACCTGGAATGAGCACTAATGGCTGCTCTGCAATTTCTGTAGGACACAGCAAGCTGTCACCACCTTTGTATTTTAGTTGTGCTTCTGTACCTCACAGTGAGATGAGTCTGGTCCCAGCTCCTCAAGGTTTGAACTCTTCTTCATCTCTTCCCTGATGATTGCTGCCCTTCTTCTCCTTCCTGACTATCCTTGCAAGTTTCACTGGTTAAAGGAGAGGAATTTAAGGCTTCCATTTGGAAGGAAACTGCAGTTAGACATCAAGAGAGGGAAGACTGCATCCACTTACTTCCCATCATGAAGCAGAAACAAAACTCTTGGGAGGGATCTGATGACTACATTAAAGATACCCTTCCTTTGGCTCTTGCATTCTTTCTGCCACCTGATCTACCATGGACCCTGAGCCTTGTACAGTATGATAGAGTTATTTCAGTGCTGAGTTCTCCTCTGTCTCTTCTTCTCAGCTCCAAGGTGCCTTCTGAGTCATCCCAAGGTTGCCTCCATCTGAAAAACAGAAGCTTCTCTACACAAAAGTGAGTAACATTAATATGTGAGTGTGAACATTAAGTGCTTACTGGGCAGTTTGGTAGGCATACTATATACATTTAGTCAGACAGCAGGAGACATTACACCCCTAGAGCTCATGACTACTCCATCATAGGCTTTCAGTATCAGGCATGTATTCCCTCCAATGAAGCAGGCATCCAGTCCAAATAGAGAGCAGTTTGTTTCCCCTATAACAGATATTTCACTATTGCACCTGTTGGCTCATTGGGCCTGGGTGGCCAAACTTAAGGCTTGCAGTGCCCACTGTTGTTTATCTCCACTGGTGTGTATATTTGTGCATTGTGTCCTGTGTGTGTTGTTTTTTGTGGGAATTTTTTGTGACGTGTTCTTATGTGTTGTGTGTGAGTTGAGTGGTGTGTTTGGTTTTGTGTGTTTTTTGTAGTTTGTATGTGTTTTGTGTTTCTGAGTGTTGTGACTTGTTTGTGTTTCTGTGTGTTGTGTATTGCTTATATGAGTTGTCCTGTGTTTGCGGGTGTGTGTTGTTGGAATTTGTTCTTTGGGACTTGTGTGAGAGTTATGTATTGTGACAACATGTGTTGTTCATGTTGATTCTGTATTTTGTTTTTCTTTGTGTGGTGGTTTTTTGTTATGTGTGAAATGTGTTGTTTTCTTCTTTTGTTTGTGTCCATTGTGTGTAGTGTTTGTAGTTTTGTGTTTTTTGTTACTGTGTTGTGTTTTTTATGTTATATGGTTGTTGTGTGTTATAGGTGTGCATTGTGTGTGATTAGTGTGTTATGGTATATCTTTTGTTTGTGTCCACTGAGTCTAGTGTGTTGTTTTGTGTGTGTTTTGTGATGTGTGTATGTTTTGGGAGTTAGTTGTGTGTTGTGTTTTTGTCTTGTGTTTGTGTGTATTGTTTGCAGTGTGGGTAGTTTTAGGTTTTTGTTCTCAATTTTTATTAACATCTTCCACGATTATAAAAAATATCTCATGGTAATACCCTCCCTCCCCACTTTCCCCTTTGAAATTCCATTCTCCATCACATCCACTTCCCATCACAATCAGTCTCTCTTTTATTTTGATGTCATGGTTTTTTCCTCCTCTTATGATGGTCTTATGCAGGTAGTCAGGCACTGTGAGGTCATGGATAACCAGGCCATCTTATGTAGGGAGGGAGCACGTTGTAAGGAGTCCTACCCTTCCTTTGGCTCTTAATTCTTTCTGCCACCTCTTCTGCATTGGACACTGAGCCTTGGCAGATGTGATCAAGATGTGACTCAGTACTCCAGTTACTTCTTTCCAGCACCATGATACCATGATACCTTCTGAGTCGTCCCAAGGTCACTGCCATCTGAAAAGAGAAGATTCTTTACCCAAAGTGAGAGTAACATTAATATAATGAATATTAAGAGAAGTGCTTACTGGGCAATTTGATAAGCATAATATATATATATATACACATACACATACAATTTATCCAGACATCAGCAGATGTTACTCCCCTAGGGCTCATGACTACCGCTTTTTAGTTTTCATTACCAGGGATGTATTCCCTCCCATGGAGAGGGCCTCCAGTCCACTTAGAGCGCAGTTGGTTCCCACCATGACAGATGTGCCACGGTTGCACCCGTTGGCTGATTTGGTCTGGTTGGCCAATTATAAGGCTTGCAGTGTCCACTGTTAAGTATCTTCACTGGTGTTATAACTCTCCCAATGAACTGCATGTAGAATGGCCTCTTCCAGCTTTCTGTCAGCTGGTCTACATGGAGGAGGTTATCAGCTTGGTTCCAGCAGAATTTCTCAGTGGCCTTGTGACCCAAATATGTAGAGTCTTCAGCACTAGGGTCTTACCATCTAATCCTGGTGAGAAACCAAGGGCCTCGGCAATAGCGTATAATGTTTTGGGGGCATCAGGGACCTTCCTGGCCAACAACTCACTGGAAGGTATCCCTTCGCTGGCACTGAATATTTTCTAGCAATGACCTACAGCTCCTGAGTGTGTTGCATTTTCTAACACTGGAGGATTCCATATGATTTATTTATATTCTCTTAGATTTTGATTAGCCCTCCCTCCACCTTTCCTTTACTCAATCTCTTTCCCTGACCTCACTGGGGTATTTTCACCCCCATTAATCTAATCTTCTAATTACATATATACAATACCATCCTATTAAGTACCCTCATCCCTTTCTTTCTCTTGCCTTTATACATCTTTTATAGCTTACTGACCTCTGCTACTGAGTTCTTTCCTTCTCACACAGAAGCCCAATCATGTGTAGCTAGGATCCACATATGAGAGAGAACATGTGGCACGTAGCTTTCTGGGCCTGGGTTACCTCACTTAGTATAATCCTTTCCAGAACCATCCATTTTTCTACAAATTTCATGACTTCATTTTCCTTTACTACTAAGCAGAAATCCATTGTATAAATGTGCCATTTCTTTACCCACTCATCAGTTGAGGGGCATCTAGGCTGGTTCCATTACCCAGCTATTATGAATTGAGCGGCAATAAACATAGTTGACCACGTACTTCTAAGGAAATGAGATGAGTCCTTAGAACATAGGCCTAGGAGTGCTATAGCTCGGTCATACGGTAGATCAAATTTTAGCTGTCTTAGGAACCTCCACACTGATTTCTACAATGGCTGGACCAGATTGTATTCCCATCAACAGTGTAGAAGGTTTCCTCTTTTTCCATATCCCCGCCAGCATTTATGATCATTTGTTTTCATAATGGTAGCCAATCTGACTGCATGAGATGGAATTTAAATGTAGTTTTAATCTGCATTTCCCTGATGACTAGGGATGTTGAACATTTTTTTAGATGCTTATATGCCATCCAAATTTCTTCTTTTGAGAATTCTCTATTTAACCCCATAGCCCATTTTTTAATTGGTTGTTTAATTTCTTTTTAAAACATTTTTTTGTTGTTTATTCTTATTTATTTGATTGCGACAGAGAGAGGGAGAGAATGGACACATCAGGGCCTCCACCCCTGCAAACGAACTCCAGACATATGGGCCCCTCTGTGCATCTAGCTAACTTGGGTCCTGGGGAACCAAGCCTTGAACTGAGGTCCTTAGGCTTCACAGGCAAGCACTTAAACACTAAGCCATCTCTCCAGCCCATGATTTCATATTATTTAACTTTTTGAGTTCTCTGTGTATCCTAGATATTAATCCATATTACATATGTAGCTGGCAAAGTTTTTTTTTTTTCTGTTCCGTAGGTTGCCGCTTTGCTTTACTCACAGTGTCCTTTGCTGTCCAAAATCTTTGTTATCTCATGAGCTCCCAGTGGTTAATCTGTGGTTTTACTGCCTAAGTATTTGGGGTTATATTCAGAAAGTCTTTGCCAAGACCAATATGTTGAAGTGTTTCCCCTACTTTTTCCTCTAGCAGTTTCAGAGTTTCAGGTCTGATGTTTAAAGTCTTTAATCCATTTGGACTTTATTCCTGTGCATGGAGAGAGAGAAGAATCTATCTTCATCCTTCTACAGATACATATCCAGTTTTTGTATCACCATTTGCTGAAGAGTCTGTCTTTTCTCCAATGAGTAATTTTGGCATTTTTATTGAATATCAGGTGGCTATAGCTACCTGCACTTACATCTGGATCCTCTATTGTGTTCCATTGATCTACATGTCTGCTTTTGTGCCAGCACCATGCTGGTTTTATTACTATGGCTTTGTAGTGTAAGTTAAAATCAGGTATGGTGATACCACCAGTTTTATTTTTGTTGCTCGGTATTATTTTAAACATTTGAGATTTTGTGTGTGTGTGTGATTCCAAATGAATTTTTGGATTGTTTTTTCTATTTCTGTTAAGAATGCCATTGGAACTTTGATGGGGATTGCATGAAGTGTGTAGATTGCTTTTGGTAAGATTGCCATTTTCACAATACTGATTCTTCCAATTCAAGAACAAGGGATGTTTTTCCATTTCCTGGTGTCTTCTGCAATTTGTCACCTGAGTGATTGATAGTTTTCATTGTAGAGATCCTTTACTTCCTTGATTAGGTTTATTCCAAGGTACTTTATTTTCTTTCATGTAATTGTGAATGGGAGTGATTCTCAGATTTCATCCTGTGTGTATTTGTTGTTAGCATATAAGAAGGCTACTGATTTCTGTGTATTTATTTTGTATCCTGCTACATGGCAGTAGGTGTTTTATCAGCTTTAATAGTTTTCGGGTAGAGTCGTTAGGGTCCTTTATATATAGAATCATGTCATATGAAAATAATATATAAATAATAATTTATATATAGAATCATGTCATATGAATAAAATAATAATTTGTACCCCTTTTATGTGTGTCTCTTGCCTTATTGCTATGGCTAAGACTTTCAGTACTATATTAAATAAAAGTGGGGTCAGTGGACACCCTTCTCTTGTTCCTGATTTTAGTGAAAAAGCTTCCAGCCTTTTACCCATTTAGTAATACATTGGCTGTAGGCTGGTCATAAATAGCATGAATTATATAAAGATATGTTCCTTCTATTCCCAGTCTCTGAAGGACTTTTATCATGAAGGGATGTTGGATTTTGTCAAGAACAGCAGGTGGCAGGTCTAATACAGTGCAACAAAGAGAAAGACAAACTAATAGAAAAGTATGAATGGGAATTTCAAGATATTTGGGACACTATGAACAGACCAAACATAAGAAATCAGGGCACAGTAGAAGGAGAAGAATTTCACTCCAAAGGCATAGTAGGCATCATCAACAAAATCACAGAAGAAAACTTACCCTAAATTGGGAAAGAGCTGCCAATACACATACAGGAAGCCCTTAGAACCCCAGCCAGACAAAACCTGGAAAGAGAAGTGACAGTAGACACATCGTTATCACACTATCCCAGGCTCAGGATTTCAGAAGAGGAAACTAAGCGTGAGTCGGACTTAACATGGTTTCTGGTCTATATGTATGGAAGCTGTCATGAAAAGGTTAACTATTGCCTCTCAGAAAGTTTGTTCAAATTTAAATGGGAAACATTATATATTTTACAGATCCTGCGGTAAAAATTCTACAGATATGAGAACATGGCATTTTAAAGTTTAGTTGAAGCATTATTAACTTATAGTATATGTCATAGCTTTTAAATCTATTTTTATGTATTTGAAAGGGGAGATAAAGGGAAGAATATGAGAATGAGGGCACCAGGACTGCAGCCACTGTAACTATGCTTCAGACACGTGTGTCATTTTGGTTATCTGGCTTTAGGTGAGCACTTAATCTACTGAATGACCTATCCATACCAATACCTTTTATTAGTTTCTAGATTATTATATATTACATATATGGCCCTTCTTTTTTCACTTATTGAAAATATGTTTTTGAATCTTGGCTTTTTATGGCATATTTTTCTACTCAGTTTAGAATCTGGTGTAATAAAATTTTTATACTTTTCTTTGCCTTTGGTCTTTTGAGGTAGGGTATCACTCTAGCCCAAACTGACCTAGAATTCATCATGGAGTCCCAGGGTAGCCTCGAACTCAAAGCAATGCTCCTATCTCTGCCTCCTGACTGCTGAGATTAAAGGCATATTCCTGTCACTTCATCCCTTTTTAGCTTGCTCTCTGGCACCTAACAGCCTCTGGGGGCTCTCTTCTTCAAGGCACCACCACCCCATCCATCCTGACCGCAGTCCTATCTCCCTATTCCCACACTGTGATGGGTAGACAACATCACCACAGAAATAACATAACAAATCAAGTGCAAGTAAATCCACTTATATCTCCTAGTCCTAACATGGAAGTCTCTAATCAAACCATAGAAGAGACAATAGGATCAAATCCAAAATGAAGTTGTGAGCAATGCAACCATGACCAAAGCTATTGGTAGAACTTGCACTGAAGTATCTCTCATAATAGATGATGAAAGAAAACCCTTACATGACAAAACTCAACTTTACAACTTTATGAACCCAAAACCAAACCTACAGTGATTAGTTGAAGAAATTCTCCACATAGAAGAATCAAAAGGTCAACCTCAAGTGCCTACAAGAAGCAGATCACAATAACCAAAGTCAGAGAAGGTACAAAAAAACTTCAAAGTCCATGAAAACATCAAACCACATATACCCACTGAAGGTTAGTGGTAAGACCCTACAGCTGAAGACACCATATGTGGTTGACATATAACATGAGTGACATGGCTGGAAGCTGGAAGAGAGTCAGTTCCCAGACAGTCAGCATGTCTAGTGCCAGAGGTGCTACATGGGCAACTGGGCAAAAATGACCAATATCTGTCCAAGCAACTCATGATCATATTAATCGAACTCAGAGAAGGTACAAAAAACTTCAAAAGGAAGGGAGGAGGATACTTAATAGGTTGATTTTTTATATATGTAATTACAATGATTGTAATGAGGAGGTAATATGATGGAGAATGGAATTTAAAATGGGAAAGTGTGGGGGTGGGGAGGGAGGGAATTACCATGGGATATATTTTATAATCATGGAAAATGTCAATAAAAATTAAAAAAATAATAATAAAATAAATAAAATAAAATAATGTAAAAAAAAAAAAAAGAAACAAAGAAAGAGGAAGCCTGGAAAGAGGGCTTAAAAAAAAGTCCATGAAAACAACAAAGCACATAAGCAATGTAATATGGCAGGGATCAAATCAAACCTTACAGTCTCATTAACAGTAGTCATTACCCTAAATATCAATGGCCTTAATTCACCCATCAAAAGACACAACCTAACAGGATGGTTAATAAAATTAGACTCCTCAAAAAGATCAAGACATCAAAAGTAAAAGAGAGACTGATTGAGATGGGGAGGGGGTATGTTGGAGAGTGGAGTTTCAAAGGGGTAAGTGGGGGGGAGGGAGGGTATCACCATGGGGTATATTTTGTAATCATGTGAGGTTTTAATAAAAAAAATAAAAAATTAGACTCCTCAATCTGTTTATATTTAGGAAGACTGACATAATTCCGTGCATGATATCAGATCACAATGCTATAATGCTAGAAATTAACAACAAAATACCCACCAAAAATCCCATCGGCTCCTGGAAATTAAACAGCACACATTTAAAAATAAATAACAATGATAACACATCATACCAAAACTTATGGGACACAATGAAGGCTGTCCTCAGGGGGAAATTCATAGCACTAAATGCCTTCATAAGAGAGAGAGAAAAATCCCAAATCAATAACCTAACCATCCACCTATAAGCCCTGGAAAAGCAAGAACAATCCAACCCAAAAAAGCTACAGACAGAAAGAGATAATTAAGATCAGAGTGGGGGGCTGGAGAGATGGCTTAGTAGTTAAGCGCTTGCCTGTGAAGCCTAAGGACCCCGGTTTTAGGCTCGGTTCCCCAGGTCCCACGTTAGCCAGATGCACAAGGGGGCGCACGCGTCTGGAGTTCGTTTGCAGAGGCTGGAAGCCCTGGCGCACCCATTCTCTCTCTCTCCTCTATCTGTCTTTCTCTCTGTGTCTGTCGCTCTCAAATAAATAAATAAATAATAGAAAAAAAAAAGGATAAAGATTAAATCCTTGTTAAAAAAAAAAAAGGGCTGGAGAGATGGCTTAGCGGTTAAGCGCTCGCCTGTGAAGCCTAAGGACCCCGGTTCGAGGCTCGGTTCCCCAGGTCCCATGTTAGCCAGATGCACAAGGGGGAGCACGCGTCTGGAGTTCGTTTGCAGAGGCTGGAAGCCCTGGCGCGCCCATTCTCTCTCTCTCCCTCTCTCTGTCTTTCTCTCTGTGTCTGTCGCTCTCAAATAAATAAATTAATTAATATAAAAAAAAATTAAAAAAAAAAAAAAAGATCAGAGTGGGGCTGGAGAGATGGCTTAGCGGTTAAGCGCTTGCCTGTGAAGCATAAGGACCCCGGTTCGAGGCTCAGTTCCCCAGGTCCCACGTTAGCCAGATGCACAAGGGGGCGCACGCGTCTGGAGTTCATTTGCACAGGCTGGAAGCCCTGGCGTGCCCATTCTCTCTCTCTCCCTCTATCTGTCTTTCTCTCTGTGTGTCTGTTGCTCTCAAATAAATAAAAAATTTTAAAAAAAGAAAAAAAATTAAAATCAGTGCAGAAATTAATGAATTTTATACTAAGAAAATAAGTAAGAAAATTGATGAAACTAAAGTTGGTTCTTTGAAAAAATTAACAAGATTGGCAAACCTCTGGCCAATTTGATCAAGCACAAAACAGAGGTGCTTCAAATTAACAAAATTATAAGTGACAAAGGAGAGATCACAACAGACATAAATGAAATTGGGAGAATCATCAGTTCTTACTTCAAAAACCTCTACTCTACACAATTAGAAAATGATGAAGAAATGGGTAAATTCCTAGACACATACCATCTATCAAAGCTAACCTCAGAGCAGATCAGTCTACTAAACAAACCTATCACACCCATCAAAACTGAAATGGCGGTAAGAAATCTCCCCAAAAAGAAGAGTCCAGGAGCACATGGCTTCTCAGATGAATTTTTTAAACCATCATGGAAGAACTGAAACCCATCTTTCTCAAACTATGCCACACAACTGGAGATCAATGAAAGCTCGCCAACAATTTTTATGAAGCTACTATCACCCTAATATCAAAACCAGGTAGAGATGCCACAAGAAAACTACAGGCCTATTTCCCTGGTGACTTAGATGCAAAGATCCTCAACAAAAGCCTTGCAAACCAAATTCAACAACACATCAAATCCATTATCCACCTTGATCACGTGGTTCAACACATGGACATCTCTCAATGTAATACACCACAAAAACAAGGCTAAACACAAAAACCACATGACCACTTCAATAGATGCAGAAAAGGCCTTTGACAAAATACAACATCACTTCATGGTCAGTTTATATCTTAACACAACAAAGGCTATCTACAAAGGTCCTAAAGCCCAAATAATGCTTAATGGAGAGAGACTGAAGGAATTCTCATTGAGATCGGAAATAAGACAGGGGTGTCCACTCTCACCTCTTCAGTTTAATATAGTACTGGACGTTCCAGCTAAAGCCATAGATAGGAGAAAGAAGTAAAGGGTATACAATTTGGAAAGGAAGAATTCAAGTTTGTGCTATTTGTAGATGACATGATTCTATATGTAAAACATCCGAGAACCTCCATTCCAAAATACTTAAAGGTGATAAAATCCTTCAGCAAAATAGCAGGATACAAAATCAATTCACAAAAATCAGTAGCTTTTCTATATGCAAATGACATAGTTACAGAGAAAGAAACAAGTGACATTATCCCATTTTCAATAGCAACCAAACAAATAATATAAAATACCTTGGAATAACAATAACCAAGGAAGAGAAAGATCTATACAATGAAAACATAAAAACATTCAAACAAGAAATTGAGGAAGCCTTAAGAAAATGGAAAGACTTCCAATGCTCCTTGATAGGCAGAATTAACATTGTAAAAATGGCAATCCTTTCAAAAGCGATCTACAGATTTAATGCAATTCCCATTAAATCCCATCATTCTTCACAGAGATAGAAAATTTATCTCAAAATGCATGTGGAAAAGCAAAAGTTCTCGGATATCTAAGCATATCCTCAGCAAAAGAAACACCTCTGGAGGCATCACCAGATCTGATCTCAAGCTATATTACAAAAAAATAGTAATAAAAACAGCATGGTACTGGCATAAAAACAGGAGTATAGACCAGTGGAATAGAATTAAGGACCCAGACTTGGGGTCAAGTAACTACAGGTACTTGATATTCAACAAAGGCCCTAACAGAATGTGGAGAAATAGGATCCCTCATCCACTGCTCATGGGAATGTAAGATGGTACAACCACTTTTGAAAGCAATATGGAGGCTCCTAGAAAAACTGGCTATAGAGTTACCAACAGACCCGGTTATCCTTTAATGGGCATATCCCCTAAAAGCTCCATGCCTCAGCTCAGAGAGATTGGCTTAACCATGTTTCTAGCTGCTCAATTCATAATAACCAAGAGCTGGAATAAACCCAGATGTCCATCACTAGATGAATGGATAACTAAGATGTGGTATATGTACATGATGGAATTCTACACAGCAGTAAGGACAAATGACACAATGAAATTTGACGAAAAATGGTCAACCCTTAAACAGCTTATTCTCAGTGAACTCACCCTATCACAGAATGATATCACTGCATAGTTTCCCTCATCTATAGCTCCTAACCTGAATCTACCCAAGTCAACAAAATACCTACCAAGCATCTCGAGGACTGGAAAATAAGGAGGGTGGGGAGAGAGGGGAGGGCAAGGAAGGGAGGGGGTACACAAAACTGGACCCAAAAGGCAATGGTGCCATAAATCTCTACATCCTAAAAGACAGACCAAATGGCTGAACCTCCACCAGGCCCTTAAGGAACACCAGATTCAAGAGGCCCTGGAGAGGGTATGAAAAACACTGTTCATTATCTCCTCCTGGTATTGCTACTCTCACACTCTCTCTCCCCCTCCCTCCCTCTTCTCTCACATCCCTGTATCCCTTTTATATCACTTATCCAGTTCTTCCTTCTCTTCATGGCCACTGAACACATCTACTTGGTGCTACCTTTATTTTCCATTGGAGAATCTGCTTCTCTTTTTTCAGACAGACACAGATACTAAGGAGAGAACCACCCCATCATACCTGAAAAGGGCCCCAGCTGAAACTAAGAATAATTGGGGAAACAAAAGAGTATGCTGTTTTCTTGGCAAACTGGGACCAGTACAAACCAGTACAATGGTGAAAGAGATAGACACAGAATAATCAACCCCTACCAAACCAGATATTCAGAGATACTGAGGCACCCAAGATATCAACACAGAATCAGACCTAATATGAACCAAACATGGCTCAGGGAAATTTGCAAAAGAGGGAATGGAAAGATGTCCTGCTGCACTGTCGATGTCCACATCTCTGTCATCAGTCCACAAGGAGAGTGATAGATGGGGTTCTCTAAGCAAGAAAAGTTAGCTTTCACCCGGTGTGCATGAGTGGGGTCTTAAGAGTTTCATGGCTCTGTGTTTCCTGTTACCCATGGATTGACCCTGAGCCTTCCCAGCACATTACAACAACAGTTCATCTAAAGAGCCACTTTCAGTATCAGTAACATTTGCCTATGCAAGTTTTCATTTGTGTTTCATTTATTACAGGGCTGCTATTTTCATAATGTACATGAAAAATGTCACAGAACTTTTTTTAATTTTTTTTGAATAATTATAAGTATCACTAAAGGAATTGTAAGACAGGATTACACTTAATAAAACGTTTAGGCAATAATTGAACAATAGAATCCTGGCGCATTTCTAACACTAATGGCAATTTACCGTTGGTATTTATTCTCAGTAGCAGAGACCCAGCTTGAAGGTAAATGTTGTATAGTGTAAGTATGAAGAGCATAGTGCAGCTGTACAGGCAGTCTCCAGTTATTGTGATTCAAGAAATAATTGGGCTATTTTCATGAAGAAACTGCTCATTTGTTTTTGCTTTCTAACAAATGCCACAATTCCTCTGTCTCCACGTTTCCTCTAACTTTTCTTTTCTGGGTGGGAATAAAAAGCTGTGAAGCTGTTCAACCTACTTTGTAACCAAAGACACAAAGCTGTGTAATGGAGTTTTGTTTTGTTTTATAATGCACATTCTTTATGTATTTTTATTTAGTGTTTTCTCGGTCACAAGTTTCCTTGCTGTCTGGCATGATCTGCATGACCTGTGCTCTAAACCACTTTCGTACCTCATGTTTTCATCCAGCACTCTTACTGTACTATGTACTAGTCTGTGAACAACGTCAAATGAAAAACAACAAACAGGTCATATGGGGAGCTGAGCTAGTGTGCAGAACACTAGTTGTACAACAACAAAAATGAAGTGAGCCATCTTTTGTTCATTTAAAATGGTGTTTTGAATTTCATATGCAGAAAACGTTTTGTTACATTGCAGAATTTAATGTATTTAATAAATGCAACATGCAGATTAAAAAAAAAGCAAGAGAGAAAGAGAAGAAGAAGAAAAAAATGCAAGGGAAGGAAGAAAGGTTGTCAGAGAGGCATGGGAAGTAATGTGAAAGGGGAAGATGTTGTCTGGAGCATGAGTGTTGAAATCGGCCACACATTAGGTCTAGAGGACACAGCATCAAAGGCCGCATTCCTGATACACACATGTGACAACCATCCTAGGTCACTCTCCTGCAACTGCTCAGGGACAGATGAGTTCCACTGGGAACAGACAGACAGACATCAAGGAAACAAGGAGGGCCACTGGGATGCAAGTGTTTTCTCCTTGAAGGAAAAGAGGGGTATAGAGAGATTGCTTAGTGGTTAAGGAACTTGCCTGCAAGGTCAAAGGACACAGATTTGGTTTCTGTGGTGGTTTGATTCAGGTGTCCCCCATAAACGTAGGTGTTCTGAATGCTAGGTTCCCAGCTAATGGATATTTGGGAATTAATGCCTCCTGGAGGGAGTGTATTGTTGGGGGTGGGCTTATGGGCTTTATAGCCAGTTTCCCCATGCCAGTGGTTGGCACACCCTCCTGTTGCTGTGGTCCATCTTATGTTGGCCAGGGGGTGATGTCCACCTTTTGCTCATGCCATCGTTTTCCCCTGCCATCGTGAAGCTTCCCCCCGAGCCTGTAAGCCAAAACAAATCTCTTTTCCCAGAAGCTACTCTTGTTGGGTGATTTCTACCAGCAATGCGAACCTGACTGCAATAGTAAAGTGGTACCGAGGAGTGGGATTGCTGCTAGACAACTGACTGTGTGGCTTTGGCCTTTTGGAGGTGATTTTCTAGAGGAATGTGGAAGAAGTTGAAACCTTGGCCTAAGAGATGCCTTGCAGTGCTGTAAGTACAGCTTGATGGACTATTCTGGTCAGAGATGAAAGACCTGAAGGCAGTAAGAACCATGGACTGTGAGGTTTGGCTTATGAGGGTGAGAAAGAGCTTTGCTTGGACTGGGCTAGCAGTTTGTGTGAGAAGCTTGCTCTTGTGCCCGTGTCCTGAGAAGTTGTGCAGGGTTGCTTTGCGTAGAAATGAACTGGTGTGTGCAGAGGGATATGGCACATAACGAAAAATCTTTGGGTGAACTTTTGCCCATTCATCTGCAACTGAGAGATTACAACCTTTGAGACTGGGCTAGCTGACCTGCGCTGGGGCAACAAGAAGAATGTAGACTCTTTAGAAGGGGCCTGAGTGCTCAAGGAGTGTCCTGTTCTTCAAAGTCTTCTTTATTCCCCCCGGATTAACAAATTGGCTCCCTACCTGGTATCGTGGAGTGTAAGAAGTGCTCGAAAGAGGGTCATTGAGTTTGCAACAAGGTCTTGTGTTTTGGAAATGGCCATGGGCAGTGTGAAGCAGGTTTGCTGGTTGCCTGCATAGAGACCCCATGGGGCCATGAGGATGAACCGTGGATTGCAGTAGAGACCCAGTGGAGATACCGGGACCATGAGATGGCTGCCAACGAGCTGCCGGCCCCGATGAAGTTTTTCAGGACTGTGAGTCGCCTAGCTGGAGGGGCGGAATCGAAATGCCAGAGACTTGTTGCTGGTTAGAATTATTGGACTTGAAGATTTGTCACTGGCTAGTTCCTGGACTTGAAGCTACAGAGTTTGATGTTTGACCTGGTTGTTTTAAATCTTGTATTGGTTGAATGTTTCTTTGCTATGCTCAATGCCATCTTTTGCAGTGTGAATATTTATTCTGTGCCATTATGGGTTTTTTCAGGTTATTTTTTGTTATTATGGCTCAGTTAAAAGATCTTGAACTATGGGGATGTATGAACATCATTGGAATTGATAAAAAAAAAAACTATGGGGACTGAATGCATTGTATTTTACATCATGTATGGATATTAGTTCATGGGGGCTAGGGGCGGAATGTGGTGGTTTGATTCAGGTGTCCCCCATAAATGTAGGTGTTCTGAATGCTAGGTTCCCAGCTGATAGATATTTGGGAATTAATGCCTCCTGGAGGGAGTGTATTGTTGGGGGCGGGCTTATGGGCTTTATAGCAAGTTTCCCCATGCCAGTGGTTGGCACACCCTCCTGTTGCTGTGGTCCATCTTATGTTGGCCAGGGGGTGATGTCCACCTTTTGCTCATGCCATCGTTTTCCCCTGCCATCGTGAAGCTTCCCCTCGAGCCTATAAGCCAAAATAAATCTCTTTTTCCCAGAAGCTACTCTTGTTGGGTAATTTCTACCAGCAATGCGAACCGGACTGCAACAGTTTCCCATTACCCACGTAAAGCCAGATACACAAGGTGCATCTGGAGTTCACTTGCAGTGGCTGGAGGCCTTGGCATGCCTATCCTCTCTCCTTCTCTGCCTCTTTCCCTTTCTCTCAAATAAATAAATGAAGTATCTAAAAGAATGGGGGTTTCCTTGATGGAACTGCCTCTGGATCCCCAACTCCCAGACACTCTCAACAGTAGGGTGCCCAGGGCACAGAGTAGACCAGAGCTCCCAGTTCCTCAGCTCCTCCCAGTTCGCTGGTCCTGGCAGGTACCCCTTGACTGGCTTGGGGCTACTTGGACCCTGCAAGCTTGCTGAGGAAGCAGTTCCTTGTTCCACCTTCCTGAATGAAGTGTCCCTGGGTGTCTAATTCCCAGATACCCTGCAAAGGAGTAAGTTGGCTATATACCAGCTCTTCTCAGTTTCCTGGTCAGAGTGGGTTGCCATGCAGTGGGCATAGGGCTGCTTGGACTCTGCAAGCTTGCTGCAGAAGCAGGTCTCTGGCTCCCCCTTCCTGACTGACGTATCTGTAAAAGTAGCTCCTGTCATAATGTAACTTCCTCTGTATGTGTAACCTTCAAATAAATCCCATTTCTTCCTATAAAGCGTATCTGGCCTGGAAGTTCATGTCACCAATGTGAGGCTGTCTTGTACAGAATTGGTACCAAGGAGTGGGATCGATAAATCTGAACATGTGTTTTGTTTATTTGGAACTTGTGCACTGGAGCAATGGGAAACATGGTGCTTGCAACTGAAGATGGCCTCTGGAGTGATAAGCAAAGTTGTTAAGGACATTTGGGATGAGAGTTTGAGTATGCTAGTGCAGAGAATTGATTTTGGAGGCTTGGCTTAATGAACATTCCAAAGGGAAAGAAAGGCTACAGAACACCTTGTTGGAACTTGAATACTGGCATAAGGGCTGGCTGTCTTCTGCTGCCCAGCGCCAGAAAGATTGGTCAAAGGTAAAATGCATGCAGAGGTCATGAAGTACACCTTGTCCCAGGAGTCACTGCTGAGATATGACATGAGACAGGACAAGTCGACCCTGATAGGCTAGGAAAGTCGTTGAAGATGGACTGTGGAATGGAGACTTGAAGAGTTGTTTTGGATGTACCAGAACTGTAAGAGACCTACAATGGAAGCTGTTGGTTAGGGATGGAACTTTTCCCCGGTATTCAGCACAGCTGAAGGGGTGGAATTAGAAAATAGAGAGATTCCTCACATTTCACTGGTCATATCTGACTTTATCTGCAGAAATTTTATATTTGCTTGATAGTTCTTGAAGTAATAATTATTCCAGTCTGTCCTTGCTATGCCTTACAGCAGTTGAAAATGTTTACTTTGTCCTGTCATATATTGAAAGCACACAACTTTGTTTTGATTTTACAGGACTCACATCTCAGATATTATATTTAAATCTCAGAAGAGGCTTGAAAATGTTGAACTATCTTAAGTTGGTAAGAACTTTGAATTTAAAAATATAGAATATGCGATGGTTATGAGTCTATTGGAATGTGGTAGGTTAAATGAACGGTCACTCATATATTTATAATTTTACTTAAGCTTGTAAATTATCAACAAAGATGACTCATTCAGTGCTAAGCAGTGGAATGGCTTCATGTTCTCATTTTGATGAGGTTTCACCTCCCTGGTATTTGTCTCTATTTGTAACATGAGTATTTTCTCATTAAAACTGAAAATAAAGACTGGGTGTGGTGGGCAGGAAAAACATTCGTAATGAACAGTGCTCCATGGTAGCCCTTGCATAGCTCTGTTATATCCAAAGCATCTTCAGGTCTCCATGCAAACCATGGTCTGTCTTCCAATGGCTTTTGCAGCCTCTTCATTAGGGTTACCAAACCCTGCCTGTATGCCATGTCTCAATAGCAGCTCCTGGAACCTTGTGCACATCTTGTTAGTCAATGTATTCTTTATGCTTTAGAAACCAATACCAGGTGTGCAGGACCTAGCCTTATACTTAATTCAGGAATGAAGAAGTCAAAAGCTCGAAGAGTAGGGTTCTTGTCTAAAAAATGTCCTTTCAAAAGAGAATGCAGCTGGACATGGTGGTGTCTTTAATTACAGGAAGAGGAGATAGGCTTTGTGAGTCTGAGGCAATCTGAGCCTATATAGTGAATTCCAGGTAAGTACAGGCTAGAGTGAGATCCTACCACAGGGAAAAAAAAAAAAAAAGAGAGAGACTATGCAAATCTACTATTTAGTCTTTCTGGGGTAGAATCACCTCACGCATTCTCCTGAGTGTTTTAATGTAAAACAGCTGGGCCATATCTGTTAAGATTACTAAGGTGTTTGACATTAGAAGATTCAACAACCAGTTTCACTGCCAGTAATTTTAAACTTGCTTGATTTTTTACAAGTTTAAATCATAAATTTCTCAGCTTGTATCTTGAGCTAAGCATATCAGCCCCTTACACATTTAACCTTGATCAATCTTTATGGGCATCAATGGCAGAATGCAACCAACCACCAATCCAGTAGCCCAGTTCCAACAAAGTTTTTTGCAGTCTTTCCTTCCATTTAGAGAGTTTATATGCAAAGCCTACAAATACAATTCTCTCTGCACTTTGCATTATTCCATTAACCTTGTCTTGTCAATTTTGAAGCTATCTTTTGTTACAGGTACTAAGTCCATGCCCATTCTTCCAAAGTAAGTGTTCCCACTGACCCAAATCCACATTGATTCATCTCAGCAAATATACCCTACTCTACTGGACTAATTCTGCCACAGTCAGCTTTATGCTTCTGAGATGAACTTTTAAATCAAGCTCAATTTATATGAGTGACATAATTTAATTGAAACTTGCAAAAACAGGAGAAGTGCCAAAATGGGGAAAGAAGCTGGACCCTTCCCAGAGGTTCATGCAGAGAGAAGAAACGGTCAACACCATAAACAAGACCACTCCATTTAATCCAGGCAGAGCTCAAGCATTCCACATCTTTTTATAATGGAAACAAATCCACCCTCAAACACATCTTAGCGCTGGACCCTAGGATCCATTCACATTGACAACAAGTTAAAGCTAAATAAAAATTTTGTGTCCATTGGGGGACACTGATTCAAACTACCACACCTTATGAACGTGTTTCTTAAAAATTTATGAAAGATTGATGAGTTTTGAATGAGGGTTTTTGCATCAAATGAGATGATCATAAAATTGCTGTCCATAAGTTTATTTGTAATGTTCATGGTTTTCTGTACATAGAATCATCCCTGTACCTCTCTGGGTTATAGCCATTATAACTACAATAAGTGATATTTTATATGTATTCTTGCATCTATTTATAAATATATTATTTAACATCTTTACTTGTATGTTTAGGAGATTGACCTTAGAATATCACTGCCTGTAATATACATGTTAAAATTGTTAAATAAATACAAGTTTTAGGCACTAAGAAGTTAGATGTATGGGGTGGAGAGATGGCTTAGCAGTTATGTGCTTGCCTGTGAAGCCTAAGAACCCTGGTTCGAAGCTTGATTCCCCAGGACCCACGTTCGCCAGATGCACAAGGGGGCGCACACCTGGAGTTTGTTTGCAATGGTAGAGGCCTTGGTGTGCCCATTCTCTCTTTCTGTCTCTCTCTCTTTCTCTCTGCCTTACTCTGTCACTTTCCAATAAATAAAATAAACAAAATTTTAAAAAACGTTATATGTATCCATAAAACTCTTTCTCTTAACTCAGAGCTCATCAAATCATCTAGACAAACTACATAGTCAGATATGGGATTTCCTGTGTCCCCCTTTCCTTCTCTGGAATTACACACATGAACAACCACAACCAAAATTTTTAATTGTTTTGTTCACTTACTTTTTATTTGTAATGGGAGAAAGAGAGGACAAGCATGGGCCTGTAGATGCATTCAAAAAACTCCAGATGCATATAGCACTCTGCATATGAATTTATATAGGTAGTGGGGAATTAAACATTGGTCAATGGGCTTTGCAGACAAGGGCATTAGTCACTGATCAACTTTGCCAATCCCGTAACACTTATTTTTATGTAGGTCCTATGGATCCAAAGTCAGGCACTCATGCTTGCATGCTATGCACTTTATCCAGCTAGCCATCTTTCAAGTGAATTGAATCATATTTAATAACTATTTTAAGTATCATTCTTACATTCATATCATCTTATATCAATTACATACACTAAAAGTTGAATTACCACAGAGTTAGCGACATTTGCCTTCAGTTCCAACATTTGGGAGGCAGAGGTAGTAGAACCAGCCTGAGACTACATAGTGAATTTCAAGTAAGCATCAAGTGAACAAGAACATGAGGATAGAAGAAAAACTATACATTCAAACATCCAAATTCTACACCTGGCCCATTTAAATTCATGATCCTCTTATGATTATATATATATTCAGATTAACTTTTAAAGTCTCCATAATATTTAGCAAATATAATAATCCAACATCTAAGCAGAGATCCCACAAAGTCTATTAATTTTGAGCCTTATAAACTCAAATTATAATTACTTATTCCAACACATAATGACAGAGTGTAAACATTTCCAGAGCAAAAATGTCATAACCAAGTAAATATCCCCTCCCCTCTGCTCCGTTCCTGTCCCCTCCCCTCCCCCACTTTCTCCTTCATAGCTCTGGTCTGCATCCTATCTCCTCCCTCTCTCCATTAGTCTCTCTTTTAATTTCATGACATTATCATTTTCTCCAATTATGAGTGTCTTGTGTGGGTATTGCTAGGTACTGTGAGGTCTTGGATACTGAGGCCAAATTCTGTCCGGACAGTTGTATGTAAGGTGTGGTACCCTTCCGTTAGCTCTTACATTCTTTCCGCCACCTCTTCCGCAATGGACCCTGAGCCTTGGAGGGTGTGAGATGTTCCAGTGCTGGTACACCTCTGTCCCATCTTCTCATCACTATGTTGTGTTTGGGCCATCCCAGTAATCATCACCATCTGAAAAGAGAAGCTTCTCTAACCAGAAGTGAGAGTAGCATTAATATATAAGTATGAACATTAAGTGTTGTGATTTCAGGGCAGTTTGGTGAGAGTAATATATGAACTTATCCAGACAAGAGCAAGCTTTATACCCCTAAGAGTTATGACCTCTCCTGCTATAGGCTTTTGATTAGGTTTTCAGTACCAGGCATGTATTCCCTCCCACAGCGTGGAACTTCCATCCAATAAGAGAGCGGTGGGTTTTGCCCGGACCAGACATGCCACTATTAGGCTCGTTCAGACATTTGGTGTGTCTGGCCAACTTAAGATTTCCAGTGTTCACTGTTTTCATTGCTGATGACTTCTGAATCCCGTAAGACTGCATACAGTGCAGCTTTATCCAGCTTTCAGTTGGCTGGGCTACAGATAGAAGTTTTTCTGCTCACAACCACCTAGATTTGTCAGTGACTTTGTCACTCAGGCATGTGAATTTCATGTCAGACAAGAGATGATTTCTTTCAAATTCAACATCACTCCAGTTCAAAAGAAATGGTCACAGTCATTATTACACAACATACTCTCAAATTTTCTTATGTCTCACATTTCATTCTGCTTTTAGCCTTTTCAAACATATCACAATTGCCCATCAAGCTTTGGTTACAACACCACATGTCTACTGAAGTTCAAATTTCTGAATCATTCCACATACTTCCCACAAACCAATTTCAAAAGAAGAAAATCAACAGGTTTTCAGAAGTCATTAAACTACGACTTAAAGAATAAAGTGTACAATTTTTTTTTGTTCAGATTCAAAACTATCATCTGCAGGCAATCTACGATGTACAGGCAGCAGTAGTTAATGGGTTTTCTCTTATTGTCAATATATATTGTCATTTCTTGGGAGAAAACAACTGAGTTTTTATTTTGTAACATTTCACACAAGTAGAAATATTCTCATATGTTAAATGATACATGAATTTTGGATGAAAAAATTGTCATGCGTTCTTTATATATTTCAGACTCATAAACACTTTATGAGCTCTATAACAGGTAAACGGTGAGCACTGGTAGCTTGTTCACATTCATAGGTATTCTGATTTCATGATTTCTATGCTGCATATTGAGAAAGGAATCGGAAGTTTCAAAACATTCATTACATTCCTATGGCTTTCATGTGACAAAAGTTGTCAGAGGTGTCTTCCAGATTGATGAGTTGTGACTTCTGGTAGAAAGCATTTCAACCTACATTACTTTGATGAGGCTCATTACCTACAATACTTCTCTACATGAGTTCGGGCTTATGCTAGAAAGATTTTTCACAATCATTGTATATACATATGGTTTCTCACTGGTTTAGTTCTCTCATGCATGGCTATCAAAAGATATGTGTTCATCATTCATTATATCCATATGATTTCCAAGATATTTGAATTCTATGATGCACAGTAGGCTGAAATTGGTGATGGACATTTTCCCACATGCATACATCTACTCATCTGTATGTCTTCTCTGATGCATAGTGAGCTGTGAGTGAAAGACAATATTCTATGTTCTCACCAGTTTTGAGTTTTCATTTGTTTATGACGGAGAGTGAATTGTAAGAGAAAGCATTCTCACATTTATTACATTATTATGATCTCTCATAAGTAGAAATTCTTTTTGGCTTGTTAAAGAAAATCATTATAACATTCATTGCATGAATATGACTTCTTATATGAGGTTTTTGATGAATAGTGATGTGCAGCACCTGGATGCAACCTCTGCAGTATTTATTACATTCATATGGCTACACAGCTATGTGACTTAACTGATGACTAATGATTTGTGACATCCAGAAGAAAGCCTTCCCATATTTATATGGTGTCTCACCTGTTTGAATTGTGTGATTCTGATGGGCATAGCAAAGAAAACATACCCATCTTCATTTTGCCCACATGTCTTTTGAATACTTTGATCTCTATTGAGACATGACTTGAAAGAAAACTCCCACATCCATTATATTCACATGATTTCTCACCTAAGAGTTCTCTGATGAATAGTAAGCTACGACTTGGAGATGAATGCTTTCGCATCGTAACATCATTTTTCCTAAGGGTGAATCCGCTTATGCGTAGTGAGCTGTTAATGACAGATAATTATAGTCATGAAGTTTCTCACCTGTTATTAGTTCTCTGATGCACAGTGACCTGTGACAGGGAATTGACTGTATTTCTACATTCATTCTATTTCATGGATTGTTTCCTATGTGAGTTCTCTGAAGCATAGTGAGTTGTGAATTCAAACCTGAAAGCTTTCCTACACGCAACATGTTCATGTAACTTTTCACTTGTGTCTTCTCTTATGTTGGTTAAGATTTGACTTAACATTAAAAGCTTTCCCACACTTATTACATTCATATGGCTTTTCACCTGTGTGAGTTCTCTGATGTATAGTGAGAAATGACTTGCGGATGAAGCCTTTGCCACATTCAATACATTCATATGGCTTCTCACCTGTATGAGTTCTCTGATGGATAGTGAGATGTATTTTGTAAATGAAACCTTTACCACATTCAGCACATTTATATGGCTTTTCACCTGTGTGGTTTCTGTGATGTTTATTAAGATATGACTTGGTTATGAAAGCTTTGCCACATGCAGTACATTCATATGGCTTTTCACCTATGTGAATTCTCTGATGTTTAGTGAGTTGTGACTTGGACATAAAAGCTTTCCGACATTCAGTGCATTTATATGGCTTCTCACCTGTGTGAGTTTTCTGATGTATAGTGAGTTGTGCCTTGGAGATAAATGCTTTGCTACATTCAGTGCATGCATATGGCTTTTCACCTGTGTGAGTTCTCTGATGTATAGTGAGAATTGACTTGGAGATATAGGCTTTTCCACATGCAGTGCATTTGTATGGCTTTTCACCTGTATGAGTTCTTTGATGCATAGTGAGCTGTGACTTGGAGATAAAAGCTTTACCACATTCAGTACATTCATATGGCTTTTCACCTGTGTGAGTTCTCTGATGCTTATTAAGATCTGACTTGGAAATGAAAGCTTTCCCACATGCAGTACATTTATATGGCTTTTCTCCAGAGTGAGTTCTCTGATGTATAGTGAGAAGTGACTTGGAGATATACGATTTCACACAAGAAGTACATTCATATGGCTTTTCACCTGTGTGAGTTCTCTGATGTTTATTAAGATCTGACTTGGAAATAAAAGCTTTCCCACATGCAGTACATTCATATGGCTTTTCACCTGTGTGAGTCCTCTGATGCATAGTGAGCTGTGACTTGTAGATGAAAGCTTTCCCACATTCAATACATTCATATGGCTTTGCACGTGTGTGAATTCTCTGATGGTTATTAAGAGCTGACTTGGTAAGGAAAGCTTTCCCACATTCAGTACATTCAAATGACTTTTGACCTAGGTTAGTTCTCTGATGCACAGTAATATCTGACTGGAAGATGAAGACTTTCCCATATGGCTTCTCAACTGCAGGAATTTTCTGACGTTTTTTAAGATCTGACATTGCAAGAAAAGCTCTCCCACATGCATTATACTGATTAGGCTTTTCACTTGTGTATGCTCTCTGATGCACAGTGAGATGTGACCTGGAGATGAAAGTTTGCCCACATTCATCTGGTATCTCACCTGTATGAGTACTTTGATGCTTACTGAGCTTTGACTTGGAATTCAAGGTTGTCGTCCCACATTCATACAACTTCTCACCTCTAATTGTTCCTTGATGACAAGTGTGATGTACCTTGTGATAAAAATCGTTCTGGGATTGTTTAAAATCAGTCTTTGTCCAGTACATTTTCTGCTCACTTTTTAATTCTGAGAAATACAAAGGAACTTATTACATTCTTAATATAAAGTAAAAATTTGATTTGCAAAGGCTTCCTAGTACTTGGTAGGTTATTATATTTTAAGACCATATAGCTCACAATAATTATATTAATTATATTAATATTAATACTACTTTTCAACTGACTTCTTTACTACTCTCTTTGGTGGGTTGCTTGACTTGACGCATGGTCTTATACAACGAAGCGCATATTCAGCAAACGTTTTCCTGTATTCACACCATGTACTAAACATCTCTAAGTTGTCTTTATTTGATTATTGCTTATTACTTTTATTGCTTCCTCATTAAGTTCTGGTCTAATTTTTTAGAACAACATAAATTCTCTCTTGTATTAGGCTTATTCAAGAATTTAATATTCAGGATGGAGAGATGCAATATTTAGGGTGCTTGCCTGAAAGGCTAAGATCTCAGGCTCAACTATCCACATGCCATAAAAAGCAGATTCACAAAGGTGAAGCAAGCACAAGGTTGGACATGCTCACTATGTCGCAAAATCATCTGGAGTTTGAGGGTAGTGGCTGAGGCCCTGGGGCATCTATTTTTGTTCCCTCCTTTTCTATCTTCCTCCAAATGAAAACAAATTAAAAAAGAATTTAGTTTTCAGTGAAATAACCAAGTGAGTAAAAAGAAAACTTTCCGTTTTACCCTACTTGCAGTTCTTTACTAAAGTGCTTACAGCATTTTACCACATGTTTAATGGATGCTTTATTATACAGATTGTTTGCTTTATTTACCAATATAAGTGCAGAATTCTACTTAAATAAATAGAAGATTTTTGTTGTTGTTTGTTTGTTTGATTTTATTCTCTCCCCTACCACCTTTCTAGATGGATCATATGTATATTTTTGTTTCTTATCTATTTACATGTTCATATGCTTTGGTTAATTTGGAAAGATGTGGTAGGAAATGTATGTTTTCTGATAATGGGTCAAGCTTGGGTGTTAGTCATTGCCTTTAACCTTGTGTGACAATCCCTATTGGTATAAACTACTGTGTATGCCATGAATCTGGCCTATGGGAAATGAGATTCTGAGTGCTCTGGCTGATTCTGGGGATCTAAACTAATGATTATGCAAAAAGCACAATTAACCACTGAGTGAACTCCCCAGACAACATTGGGTTTAATAATGAGTGTGGACATGGCTATCTTATATTTTTCAATTACTAGTATCTGATGATAATAGTAGATGAACCATGTTTTCAATCATTGTTATTATGGATGAAGAGGAAAAGGACAATGAGGATAGCAATGAAAAAAAGAGAAAGAACAAAAACATACCACACTAGAATGAGAGCAAAACAATAGTAACTATAATAAAGAGGGTTAAAATACGAATATGAAAAACATCACAATATCAATGTTGAAAAATAACAAATTGGAGAACACCTATATTCTATCTTCCAAGTATTTGTTTCCATTCATAATGGTCTTTCATCTGTAGATGGATATAGTCACTCACTGCTTACTATTGAAATTGGTGACACATGTGTTGATAGATTAACCCAAAACCAAGGTCAATGGCAGGTCTACACTCAAAAGTTATATTTCCATATAAAAGTGACTGGATACCCTTGAGATTGAAATAACAGAGTCCAATATTACTTAACATACACAAAAAAATACCAGGCATCTCCATTGTATATTACACAATGAAAACCCAGAAAAAGACTCTTAGTTCAATTCATGGACATAAGTGCCCAAGTAAGAATTAACTACATATGATAAGGGGTTAGGATACACCCATGTAATTGACCTGCATTAAAAATTTTCAGATGTCGGGGGAGAGAGAGGAAATTACCATGGGATTTTTTTTTTATAATCATGGAAAATGTTAATAAAAATTTTAAAAATTTTCAGAACCACATTACAACTAAACATGGTGAAGGTATAATGAATGTCTAAAGGCCAAACAACATGATCAATAACATTCCCTTATTGAACATTAATAAACAATGAGGATGACTCTTCAACATAAAAGGTAAAACCCCAAAATGCTTCCCATCTTGGGGTCCCTAATGAAAAACCTGATCAGAAATTCTACATTTAACAGTTTCAGATCAAATATTATTTCTTGTGACCATTTCCCACACATAAATATTCAATGTTTCCAGACTCCCTGGATTATCTGTTTTCAGGTTTCAAAAAGTTAAAATGTTTTCTTCTAGCCTATCTCTAATGTTAGTATGTTATTATAGATTGAAGGACAGCATATTGAACTGAATCTCTACAATTAACCATTTTAATAGACACATATTTCTACTAATACTACAGATACCACCACTTTGGCACAAGACCTTTTTCTACTGTCTGACATTATGTTGTACCTGTGGCTTTACTTTGTATTTTTATGTATAACTAGAGAATGAACTATTTCCTACTATTCTTTCAAAGCAATTCATATTTCCTTCACTTTAAAGTCTCAAATATTCTTTCAATACCTGACACATTTCTTAGTGATGACAAATTACTTCTGTCACCTAAATTCTAATGAATATTTCACAAAAGGGTACTAATCCCTTATGAAATCTCTGATGCTCTCTTTTCCAACTTATTTCTAAATTTCACAGGTGACTATAAATATAATTATGTTAACTACTCTCATTTTCTCAGCATTATAAACACCTCCACCATTAAAGAACTGTATAGTTGAATAAATACTTTTCTTCCTCAACGTGTTTCACTTAAAGATTTTGTCACAGCAGATAAATTAAAAATATTGCAACCCACAGAAAATAGGCAAGTGAGAATTTAGGTACAGCATGTAATACATAATATTTTTCAAGACCACGTGTTTATGGAATTCAATTCTGGAATGCATGTAAAAAAGTTTTTTCAGCTGGGCATGGTGCACACACCTTTAATCCCAGAACTCAGTGGGCATAGGTAGGAGAATTGACCTGAGTCTGAGACCACTTACAGACTGCATATTGAATTCTGGGTCAGCTTGAGCTAGAGTGAGTCTCTACATTGAAAAACAAAAAACAAAACAAAACAAAATTATTCAATGGCATAAAGAGTCATGCTTTCTCCATGTCATAGTGTGTGTGTTTCAAAGAAATATCAAGACCATGACAATGTCTAATGAGTTCTCATCTCACTGACCTATGTTACACAATATGCATTTACTTGCCTGGAAACATCTGAATTGAGTCTTCTTTTAGAGTCCATGGTGCAAGTCCATTCTCCAACTTGAAGATCAAATCAGGTTTGGTCAGACAGTTCCCTGTAATTGGGAAACAATGAACAAATTGTGTCAATGTTATATCACATGGACTCTTGGATTATAAAAGCTGCATGCCTACAACTTCTCGTTAGTACATGAAATACAAATTTAGCTTAAAGTTTATACTCCCAGTGTTCATTAACTAAAATATTTTCCTGAAGTGACATTGAGAATCTCTCCCAAAAGTGATGTCAGACAGCATGATACATAATATGATGATTTTTTTTTTGATTTTACAATATATAGACTCACTCTAGCCCAGATTGACCAAGAACAGATACAGTAACCTCAGACTGTCCTCATGCACATCCACCTAACTCAGCCTCCCACATTATAGGACAAAAATTGTGTGCCAAAATTTCCAGCATAAAACAATGATTTTTTGCCAGGCATGGTGACACATGTCTTTAATCCCAGCACTGGGGAGGCAGAGGGAGGAGGATCACAGTGAGATCAAGGCCACCCTGAGAATACATAGTGAGTACCAGGTAACGAGACCCTACCTCGAAAAACAAAAACAAACAAACAAACAAAAAAAAACTAATGATTTTTGAAAAATAAATAAATAGAGCATAGTGGAATAGGAACATAATGAAACTAGAAAAAGAATAAATGACATTTATGATAGGCAGAACAAAGAGATAGTGGTTATAAAAAGAACAAGAGACAGAGGTTGTGGGAAAAGATTTTAACCAATGAAATGAATGGAACGAAAAGTAAAACAGAAGATTCACAATGAAATTGATGAGAAAAAAATTGTATGACTATTTAAAAATACCTCATGCAAATTAAGAAATTGAAAAGAATGTAAGGAAGGAATGGACTTTAGATTCATAAGAATTGCCCTTAAGTAAATGAATGAACATAAAAAGATGTTCCAGTGTAAAACAAATGAAATAAAAATAAGATCCATGAAAGAATTTTCTATTATGAGAAAGAAATTCACAAAGCTCACAAGAATTTGAACACATTTGAACAGCAAATTAAAGAGCAAAACCAAAAGCCAGTTATAAACAAACAATACAGGCACTGGCACATTCTCAGGTGTACACTAATAGATCAGCATTAAACTAATGTGGATGATCTACAGACCAAACATCCAAAGTACACATGCAGTAATAATCAGTTAATATAGATGCAAAATTCCTAAATGTAATAGAAAACAAGTAAGAACAACAGATAAAAATAACACACACTATAACTAGAATGATGGCTCAGCATGCAAGCATTGTTGCTCTATAACCATGGGTACTGAAGGACCCGGAGTTCAATTTTCTAGATCCAGTGGAATTGCAAGCCTATGCAGGCCTGTAAGCGAGTCATACAGCATTGTAGAGACTAAAAAAATCTTTGAATCCCTGTGTTGCAGTCAGGTTTGTATTGTTGGCAGCAACCAACCAACCAAGAGCAGCTTGTGGGACAAAAAGTTTATTTGGGCTTAAGACTCTAGAGGAAGGCCCATGATGGCAGGGACAATGAAGACAGGGGCAGAGGGTGGACATTATTCCCTCCTCAACATCAGGTGGACAACAGCTGTTGGACAGCGTGTCAAACGCTAGCAAGGAGACACTGGCTATGACACCCATAAGCCCTCCCTCACAATACACTGCCTCCAAGAGACATTACTTCCCAAATCTCCATCAGCTGGGAACCTAGCATTCAGAACACCTAAATTTATGAGGGACACCAGGATCAAACCACCATACTCTGCCAGCTCTACAATCAGGAATAGGAGGCTTAGACCACAAAGAGTAATGCCAGCACACATGGAACACATCATTACCAGTGAACTCACAGAAGCACAGAAAGGCAACTGCCACATGTACTTCCATATCTGAGATTACTAAACTGGAACAGCTTGAGTGCCATGCATACCTGAGAAGCAACTCTAGTGACACATAAAACGGATGCTAGGGTTTCGGGAAAGGAGAATGGGAAGGCAGGAGGAGTTATACACAAAACAAAATCCAAAATGAAGTGATATCATGGAAACTTCCTCATGGATAGCAAGCTAAAAATAAAACCCTCAATAGGAGCATGGAGGGATCATCTGGTGAGAAGGGCCCCAAAGAGTGTAGGACAGAGGTTTGCCCGAAAACATTTGGATCTGGATTGTACCTTCCAGTACCAGATATTGGTTACAACTCACACTTAGCTGTTGATCAGAGAGACGCACAAGGTCCACAAAACAAGACAGGGTAATGTCAAAGCACTTGATGGCCCACCTGAGGAAAAAAATAATATCCTATTGCTAAAGGCATCACATAGCCAGGTGTGGTGGCTTATGGTTTTAATACCAGCACTCAGGAGGCAGAGGTAGAGGTTCACCATGAGTTTGAGGCCAACCTGACACTACATAGTGAATTCCAGGTCAGCCTGAACTAGAATGAGACCCGACTTCGAAAAACAAACAAAAAGACATCATATAATATGAATGCAGAATATCAAGAGATCCACCTAAGGCTGGGCATGGTGGCGCATATCTTTAATCCCAGCACTCGGGAGGCAGAGGTAGGAGAATCACCATAAGTTCGAGGCCACCCTCAGAATACAGAGTGAATTCCAGGTCAGCCTGGGGAGAGTGAGATCCTACTTCGAAAAACCAAAAAAAGGGGACGGGGGGAGAGATCCAGCTGAATCTGCAAGCAAGTTAGCCTGTATAATGCTAAAAAGTGCTGCAAAGTGCTACATGAGCTGCTGGGGGGGAAATGGCCAAAAATGTGAGCAAGCAGGAGATGCTGCTATATTAAAGCAACTAATCTGAAAAGATTCACATCCCTGTGCAATAGTGGCTCACAGACTAGGTGGGTAAACAATAGCTCTCTGTTTGGCTACAAGATCTGCTCAGTGGAAAGGAATATATAGCTGGAGCTGGGAACCAAGTCAGAATCCTACGGAGACCAAGATTATGGATTCCAATGAAAACTTCCCGGTAGTCTCTATCCAAAAATGTGGCCACTCTGATCAAAACTTCTCTAAATTAATAAAGCTTATCCTTTACCTATTCTGATCTCGTTCTCCATTGGAGAGTCTGCTTTTATTTCTCAGAAAATAGCAAGAATTGAGGACAACCAAAATCTATCAACCAAACAAAAATAGCTGACTCTGTGTCAGATGAATCACTCATAGCAAAGCAGTTAGAACCCAGGTGAAACCACAAAGGAATTGGTGAGACGAGCAAGAGTTTTGCTTCCTAGGAACGACTGACAATTTGCACCAGAGTGATGTAGATAGACCCTAAGGATACACAAAATGCACCAAAGCAAAAATCTAGAAGTAGCTGAAAGCTTAACACTAAAGCATACTTAAAATATACCCACCAACGCTCAGGGAATTTTGCAGAATAGGAGGTGGAAAGAATGTAAAAGCCACAGTGTAGAATAGAATAGCCAGTAGCATTGCCCACCACCCCCAGCCACAATGACTGACTTCTGCTCTCACAACTTATAATCCACAAGGCCATGGTAAATAACAGCAATCCCAATAAGGAGGGCCGTCAGTGGAGTGGGGGCAGGGAGGAGGGAAATCATCATACCAACACATTATGTATACACACAGTTTCTATTTAATAAAAAACCGTTACAAGGAAATGCTGTTATACATTGTATTTTGAGCTACTTGAAAACAAACTGTACATATAAACTCATAAATACAACAATGTAGAGCAAACTCACTGATAAAACTACACTACTTGATGTCACAGTAGAAATAAGTACCACAATGATAATCTAATGAAAATCAAAATGTTGATGGTGTGTTAATCTTCAAACTGTGAGACATTTTCCCAATTTCAACTCAAGAAGTTTATGTTGCAAAAAACAAAGAAGGAACTGGAGAGATGGCTTACCAGTTAAAGCACATGCCTAAAATGCCTAATGACCCACGTGTGATTCTCCAGGTCCCAGGTAAGCCAGATTCACATGGTGGTGCATGCATCTGGATTTCATTTGCAGTGGCTGGAGGTCCTGCTGCAATCTCTATCTTTCTCTCTGTGTCTCTACTAAATAAATAAAAATATATTAAAAAAAATAAAACAGCAGAGGCTGTTAGGTGGAACCCAGTTTACACTACTAATGACCCAACATTGTCAAGTAACACATTGCCTAACCCTTGGTTTTCTCATTTGTAAGAAGCAGATAGTAAGCACATACTCTGCATAAAGTAGTTGTGCATAGGGCTGGAAAGAGGGCTTAGTGGTTAAGCACTTGCCTGTGAAGCCTAACGACCCCAGTTTGAGGCTTGATTCCCCAAGACCCATGTAAGCCAGATGCACAAGGGTACATATGTCTGGAGTTCGTTTGCAGTGGCTGGAGGCCCAGGGACAGCCATTCTGTCTGTCTGTCTGTCTCTGCCTGTTTCTCTCTCTATCACTCTCAAATAAATAAATAAAAATGAACAAAAAAAAAACTTTTAAAGTAGTTGTGCATATTAAGCCAACACCTCATATACTGTACCTAACAAAGCACCTCTACATAGTTAAGTGCTCCAAGATGACGGGAAGAGAATTGTAATGTAAGAATAACTAAACATGTTTAATGAAATATTTGTCTTTACAAGAATTACTACATAAGTTAGATTCACTAAACCACTGCTGCAGTATATTGGGATTACTAATGATAAACCCTAAAAACAGCTTAGTAAGTAATTATAATAACTACATATATATTAAAAAATAATAATGTTAGCTCTTCCTTAAAAGTCTGGTAGCAATAAGGCAAGAGACACACATAAAAGGGATACAAATTGGAAAGGAAGAGATCAAGTTATCATTATTTGCAGATGACATGATTCTATACATAAAGGACCCTAAAGACTCTACTAGCAAGCTGTTAGAGCTCATCAAAACCTACAGCAATGTAGCAGGATACAAAATAAATACACAGAAATCAGTAGCCTTTGTATATGCTAACAACAAACACACAGAGGATGAAATCAGAGAATCACTCCCATTCACAATTGCATCAAAAAAAATAAAATACCTTGGAATAAACCTAACCAAGGAAGTAAAGAATCTATACAATGAGAACTTTAAAACACTCAAGCAAGAAATTGCAGAAGACACTAGAAAGTGGAGAAACATCCCTTGTTCCTGGCTTGAAAGAATCAATATCGTGAAAATGGCAATCTTACCTAAAGCAATCTACACATTTAATGCAATCCCTATCAAAATTCCAAAGGCTTTCTTCATGGAAATAGAAAAAACAATCCAAAAATTCATTTGGAATCATAAAAAACCTCGAATATCTAAAATAATACTGAGCAACAAAAAAGAGGCTGGTGGTATCACCATACCTGATTTTAACCTATACTACAGAGCCATAGTAACAAAAACAGCATGGTACTGGCACAAAAACAGACATGTAGATCAGTGGAACAGAATAGAGGACCCAGATGTAAGCCCAAGTAGCTATAGCCACCTGATATTCGATAAAAATGCCAAAAATACTCATTGGAGAAGAGACAGCCTCTTCAGCAAATGGTGTTTTGAAAACTGGATAAATATCTGTAGAAGGATGAAAATAGATTCTTCTCTCTCGCCATGCACAAGAATTAAGTCCAAATGGATTAAAGACCTTAATATCAGACCGGAAACTTTGAAACTGCTAGAGGAAAAAGTAGGGGAAACCCTTCAACATATTGGTCTTGGCAAAGACTTTCTGAATACAACCCCAATTGCTCAGGCAATAAAACCACAGATTAACCACTGGGACCTAATGAAATTACAAAGATTTTGCACCGCAAAGGACACAGTGAAAAAAGCAAAGAGGCAACCTACAGAATGGGAAAAAATCTTCGCCAGCTATATATCTGATAGAGGATTAATTATCTAGGATATACAAAGAACTCAAAAAGTTAACTAATAAGGAATCAAACAAGCCAATCAAAAAATGGGCTAAGGAGCTAAATAGAGAGTTCTCAAAGGAAGAAATACGAATGGCATATAAGCACCTAAAAAAATGTTCTACGTCACTAGTCATCAGGGAAATGCAGATTAAAACTACATTGAGATTCCATCTCACTCCTGTCAGATTGGCCACCATCATGAAAACAAATGATCATAAATGTTGGCGGGGATGTGGAAAAAAAGGAACCCTTCTGCACTGCTGGTGGGAATGCAATCTGGTCCAGCCATTGTGGAAAACAGTGTGGAGGTTCCTAAAGCAGCTAGAGATTGATCTACCATATGACCCAGCTATAGCACTCCTAGGCATATATCCAAAGGACTCATCTCATTTCCTTAGAAGTACATGCTCAACCATGTTTATTGCTGCTCAATTTATAATAGCTGGGAAATGGAACCAGCCTAGATGTCCCTCAACAGATGAGTGGATAATGAAGATGTGGTACATTTATACAATGGAGTTCTACTCAGCGGTAAAGAAAAATGAAGTTATGAAATTTGCAGAAAAATGGATGGACCTGGAAAGTATTATACTAAGTCAGGTAACCCAGGCACAGAAAGCCAAGCGCCACATGTTCTCCCTCATATGGGGATCCTAGCTACAGATGACTGGGCTTCTGTGTGAGAATGAAAATACTTAGTAGCAGAGGCCAGTAAGTTGAAAAGGAGACATAAAGGGTGGAGAAAGGAAGGGAGGAGGATACTTAATAGGTTGATATTGTATATATGTAATTACAATGATTGTAATGGGGAGGTAATATGATTGAGAATGGAATTTCAAAGGGGAAAGTGTGGGGGTGGGGAGGGAGGGAATTACCATGGGATATATTTTATAATCATGGAAAATGTTAATAAAAATTAAAAAAAAAATAATGTTGATGTTATGGATATTGTCATGAAAAGATATCTTTTAAAGCGTGAAAGAGAGATTTAATTTTTAAAATCTTAATATTTGTAGAATATTTCTAGAATAGGATATTAAAAATGATTCAAACCCTTGCATGGTGTTAAGATAATTTTTCTAATTATTCCACTAAATCAATTTTTGTGATTAGTGGTTACCAGAGCAAACAGATGATCATGTAGATAGCACAAGTAGTTGGAGAAATGTGTGTTTTGTTACCAAATGTTGGAAAAATTAATTTCAATGCCCTTTAGATTTCTTAAAGTGCAGTGTATATAATGCCTGCTGAAAGACTGTAAAATACTGAGATTTTCTTTCAAGCAAAGTGTAAAAAATATATTGAAGCTGTAAATTGCTTTGTGACACGACTTCATTGTCCTTTTAATATATTCTTTGCATGAACGTACATATACATACACGTGTGTAAGTATGTGTGTGATTATGTGACCTATGCAATACAAATTATGGGAATGGGGAGCTTTGGAGAGTATGTCCTATAATTCTTATTTCAGGAATAGTTGCAGTATTTACACAGCAGCATTTCTTCTCAGGCTTTTATTGGGTGCTGTTGCATGCTATGTATGAAGAGAAATGTGTTGAATGAGTTAGCGTGTACTGAAAAGGTGTGAACAGTGTTCATGGGCTTTTAGAATGCTTTTCACGTTCAGTCCTTGTAACTTAGCTGTTCAGTACCTAAAACAAATTCAAATAATACTAACATTATCTCTTGCTAGAAGTAACGTGTTCATGGCACACTGATTGTAAATGTCTCTCAGTTTTAACAGTAAGTCTATAGGAGTCCAGTGAAGATTCCTGAAGTGTTTGTAGTAATTGTCAGTCATGTTTGAATAAGTATAGTATGAACAAAGTATTTTATTGCACAGGATTAACAAACAGTATGTTGCTAGTCGAGGCCACTGCTGTTTTATTACGTTACCTCTTGTTTTTATAAAATATACTAAGATTTAAATTGATAACTTTATTTTACATGTAAAAAAAAAAAAAGTTTCTTTTATCACCAGTGATAGAGTTGTCTTCTGTTTCTTTTTGTTTTGTTTTGTTTGTTTACTTTCTTAGCCAAAGAGTAAGCAGAAGAATATTCTTATTTGGTGGCTATTCATTTTGCTTTATAAAATGATTGGTGGCTCTTAGACTACACATTTGGGGATTTGCAACCACAGTGAAAAATAATGTAAAGTGTAGTGATGACAGAGTGGTAAAAATGTGGGTTAGTACTTATTTATTCCATTAATTGATTAGTTGACTGTTTATAAAGAAAGTTGCTTTTATTTCTTTACACATCTTCAAAAGATGACTTTTTCTTGTCACAGTATAGCCAAAAGAAGCAGAGAACTTCACTGTCCTGCGTCTGGTTCCTGGTTGACCAGGTATAAATGAGCTTTATAAAAGTGCAAATTAAAAACTGTCACTTCTGTTTACCTCCACCAAAACTTGATTTTCCCCTCGCTATTAATTTAAAGTTGCCTTTCCTGCAGCTGCAATATTTTTGAATGTTTGTTTTATCTAGGAGTAATGGAAAATGTAAATCCTGTGTATCTTTATTCACTCCAACTGTATCATATTATTTCATTTCCCCAGAGTCTTTCAATTCTAACTGAACACCAGCAGTATTTTAGTAACACGTTCTTTAGCATACTTTGAAGACGATCTATCAAGCTGAACTGTCTTTAGACGTAATTATTGTGAATGTCTGTTTTATTTTATCATGGTGGTTCACATGGCTCTGATGTTCAGTTTGTATTTTTGGAATTGCTTTACTTAGAATTAAAACAGACCAATATTAAAATAATAATAATAATAATAATAATAATGTTAGGGCTGGAGAGATGGCTTAGTGGTTAAGCACTTGCCTGTGAAGCCTGAGGAACCCAGTTCAAGGCTCAATTCCCCAGGACCTACGTTAGCCAGATGCACAAGGCGCAGGTGTCTGGAGTTCATTTGCAGTGGCTGGAGGCCCTGGCGCACCCATTCTCTTTCTCCCTCTCTATCTCTCTCTCTCTCTTTCTCTTTCTCTGTCAGTCAATCTCAAATAAATAAAAATTAAAAAAAAAAATTTAAAAATAATAATGATAATATTAAATGGAAGAACAATGGAGGAGGCCCTCTGACGTTCCACTCTGGCCACTAAAGGTAACTGAACAGCAACAAGGAAAGTACACAGGGCTTGGTAAAGGCATTTGCATGTCGACACACCATATAAACACTGCATGCACGCATACGTGTGCGCAGATAGACATACACAAAACTTCATGCACACACACAAGTGAAAAAATGAATAGTACAAAATATTGCTTAGAGCAAAGATGAAAGCATCACCATAAGAAAATGTACATGTAGAAATCAATGATTCTGGGGCTGCAGATGGCTTAGCAGTTAAGGGCTTGCCTGTGAAGCCTAAGGACCCCAGTTCGAGGCTCAATTCTCCAGGACCACGTTAGCCAGATGCATAAGGGGCGCACGCATCTGGAGTTCGTTTGCAGTATCTGGAGGCCCTGGTGGGCCCATTCTCTCCTCTCTCTCTGTCTGTCTCTTCCTCTCTGTGTCTGTCACTGTCAAATAAATAAATAACAATAAACAAAAAAAGAAATTAATGATTCTGTATAAAGTGCATAATTAACTAATAATAATTTTACAAAATTCATTCACATCTTCAGAAAATTCCTCAATATATGGCTCAGCAGTTAAATGTCCTTCTTTGCAAAGTATGCAGACCCTAGTTTAATGCTCCAAACCACCAATATAAAGCTCTACACAAATGTCACATGTCTGATCCTCATGAAATGGACTTACTCCAAGATAATCTGAAGGGGCCACTTACTAAGGCATATGAATGCCCACAACCCCTCGCTCCCACACATTAATAAATTTAAAGAAAATAAAATTTCTCCATGAACTAACACAGGAATATAGTGAAACAAGTAAACTTACAGATAAGAGAGGGTCTTAATATTAATAACTAGGCAACATAGAAATTATTTTCTCTAAGGTCTGAAAAAGAAAACAAGGATGTACTTATCCACCACTCTTCTACAATAGACTACTGAAGTCCAAGTGATGAAAAGTAACTTAGTGGTAGAGCACTTTTCCAAGATGAATGAAGAGCTAAGTTCAATTAAAAGCATGAAGAAAAGGATAAAATCTTAGCCTAGGATATATGAAAAGCACAATAAACAATGTCCATACAAATCGCAAGAGAGAGTAGAAAAATGTCCTTATTTGTAGGTAAAATGGCTATATAGAGAAAAAAGACTATAAATTTTTTTTCTGTTTATTTATTTGAGAACGATAGAGAAAGAATGACGGGGGGGGGGGGATAGAAATAGATAGACAATGTGCATTCCAGGGCCTCTGGCCACTGCAAACGAACTCCTGCATGCACTCACTTATGCATCTGGCTAACGTGGGTCCTGAAGAATTGAGTCTCGAACTGGGGTCCTTAGGCTTCACAGGCCAGCACTTAACTGCTAAGCCATCTCTCCAACTCAAGAAAAAAAGTCTTTAAAGAGAAACAACCCAGGTGTGGTGGCACACCACCAATATGTGGGAAAATGAGGTAGGAGAATCACTAAGATTTTGAGACCAGTCTTGGCTACAGAGTATATTCCAGGAAAACCTAGAATAGATTGATACCCATTCTCTAAATAAAAAGGAAATATATTGGGTTGGAGAAATGGTTTAGCAGTTATGTTGCTTGCCTGCGAAGCCGAAGGATCCAGATTCAATTTTCCAGGTCCCATATAAGTCAGATGCACAAGGTGGCATATGCATGTGGACTTTCTAGTGGCTAGAGGCCCTGGCACATCCATTCTCTCTCTCTCATAAATATACAAAATAAATAAATAAGATAAAAATAAAGAAATCTGGGCTGGAGAGATGGCTTAGCGGTTAAGCGCTGGCCTCTGAAGACTAAGGACCCTGGTTCGAGGCTCGGTTCCCCAGGTACCACGTTAGCCAGATGCACAAGGGGGCACATGTGTCTGGAGTTCGTTTGCAGTGGCCGGAGGCCCTGGCATGCCCATTCTCTCTCTCTCTCTATCTGCCTCTTTGTCTCTCTCTGTCCATTGTTTTCAAATAAATAAATAAAGTATACAAAAATAAAAATAAACCAATACTAAACATTAGTAATGATAACCATAGTTATCAACCAAAGGGAAAGTAATTGCTCTTCAGGGAATCACGGAAGTTTAACTCACCCAACGACATCAGGCTGGTGTAGTTCTCCAACATCACATCCCTATAGAGGTTTCGCTGAACAACATCCAGGTCCTGCCACTCTTGCCAGGTGAAGTCCACAGCTATGTCTTCAAATGACACCAATTCCTATAATGAGACATTTCTCTTCAGCCAAAGACTACAAAATAGGGAACAGCAAATTGGACTTAACATTTCTATATGTATCTTGGCAGAGACTATATGCTGTATCAACAAAGAAAAAGACTGAAAGCAAATATCTTACCTGTAACATCCTGTAGTGATACAAGAACATAAGACTAGTTATGTTGTTTTTTTAATGACCATACAATAGAATGGAAAAGCATATGACAGGATATGTGGCATGTGTTACACTGCTTGTCCAGAAGATGCAAGTCCATGGGTTCAATTCCTAACATTAGTAGTGAAATAGAAACTCTATCAAAAAACATCCAGCTTCCGGTTAAGATGGCGGCATAGGTACCACGCCAAAGCAGCCTGGGGGGAAAAAGACCAAAAAAACTCAGCAAAATATACACTTTTACTAAAAAGTTAGGTGTATAGGAAATTGAAGCAGCAGCAGAGAAGTAGGAGAGATCCAGAGCACCAGAGCCCGCACAGGACGGCAAAAGTGCCCCGGCAGTTCCGCCAACCATGGCGGCATCGCACCAGAAAGCCGCCAGGCTCAGCTCCAGACGCAGGAAAAGCCAGGTGCGGGATTTTCCACTCACACCAGCGCTCTCCACAACTCAGGAAATGTGAAGGGAGAGCGGCAGTGAGCAACGGAGGAGCAGACCACAAGGTAGAAGAACACGTGGAACAGCGAGAGAACCAGAGCAGCTGCGGCTCCCTCCCCTCCCCGATCGCCTGAGCCCAGCTCCAGCAGAGAACAGCATCCCGGGACCCGGCCACGCCATCTTGAGCTGACAGCAGGACCCAAGCAGGAACAGAGTTCGGCAGCAACATCAGTGGCTCCGGCACCGGTAACAGCGGCCCCAGCTGTAGCAGACCCAGTAGTGGCAGCAGCAGCAGACCCAGGAGAAGCAGCTTCAGTGGACCCAGCAGCAACAACTTCAGCAGCAGCAGTGGCTCCAGAAGTGGCAGCTACAGCAGCAGCAGCAGCAGAGGCAGCAGCAGCGATGGGCCCAGCAGCAGCAGCTTCAGCTGCTGACAGACCCAGCAGAGGCACCTTTAGCAGCAGCAGTTCCAGCAGCAGGTGTGCTGATCTGCAGGGCCACAATTGCCAGGCTCGGTGTGCTGCACAGGAAAAGCCAGGGCACAGCTCCAGAAATCAGAACAGCACCCAGACGACCCAGGCAGCAACTTGACGGAGACCAAAATCATCCAAGGTAACTGGGATTGCACCAGGGAAGGGTCTCACTTGGTCACAAGCTGACTTGGATCACTCAACAGACGAGAAATCTTAACCTCTATGTTGATAGAAGATCTGATTGTTATAATAACTACTCTGGCATACATACTTGGGGCTTTTTTTGATTGAATTGGTACAGTGTTTAGTAAACTTTTAGAACCTACCTGTATTTTATTCCACTCAGCCTACTTGAATACTACCATAGCTGGGAAACTCAGCCCCTAAGAACATCTTTGTAGATACTCTGAGAGTCTTAACAGCCACACCTAACACCTTAAGCTCCTACCCTGAAAATATATAACATCAAATCAACTGATACAGCTAAGAATACCCAGCTAGCTAGAAAATCCAAGCATTAACTTAATCCAAGATGCAAAAATATATACATTATAACACAAGAAACACTAAAAAGCAAGACGATATAAATCCACCTAAAAGTATTAATGCATCAGAAATGACCACCAGTGAGAACGAGTTAGAGGAAATGCCTGAGAAAGATTGCAAAAGAATGATTGTAAATATGTTCAAAGAAGTCAGAGAACAAATCAAAGGAGTCAAAGAGGAACTTAAAAGAGGAAATCAAAGGAATCAAAGAAGATGCAGAAAACCAATTTCATGAAATAAAGAAGGCAATACAAGACATAGATAACGAAATAGAAATAATAAAGAAAAACTAGTCAGAATTACTAGCAATGAAAAACACAGTTAATGAAATAAAAAAAACTCTTTAGAAAACCTCACCAGTAGAATGGATGAAGGAGAGGACAGAATATCTAAGCTAGAAGACCAGGTGGCAGATCTAATACAGGCCAACACAGAGAAAGACAAACTTATAGAAAAGTATGAGTGGGAATTTCAAGATATTTGGGACACTATGAAAAGTTCAAATATAAGAATTCAGGGCATAGTAGAAGGAGAAGAATTCCACTCCAAAGGCATAGTAGGCGTCTTCAACAAAATCACTGAAGAAAATTTCCCCCAAATTGGGAAAGAGGTGCCAATACAGATACAGGAAACCTTTAGAACCCCAGCCAGACAAAACCTGGAAAGAACCTCTCCTCGCCATATTATAATCAAACTTCCAAACACACACACCAAAGAAAAAATACTGAAAGCAGTTAGAGAGAAAAATCAAGTTACCTACAAAAGCAAGCCCAACAGGATTACAGCAGATTATTCAACACAAACTTTTAAAGCCAGAAGGGCTTGGAGTGATATATTCCAAGTTCTGAAAGATAACATCTGTCAATCAAGGTTACTTTATCCTGCAAAGTTACCCATTCAAATAGATGGAGAAATAAGGACATTCCATGACAAAAGCAGGTTAAAGGAATATTTGAAGACAAAACCAGCTCTACAGAAAATACTTGATAGACTCCTCCATGCTGAAGAAAAGGAAAAGCACACATATAAGGAACCTAGAAAAAAGAAGCAATACTCAAATACTAGTTAACACAAGAGAGCACAGGTGAACCGGAACCACAAAAAAAAAAAAAGGCAAACATAAATACACACCTTTCAATAATATCTCTTAATATCAACGGCCTCAATGCCCCAACGAAAAGACATAGGTATACAGACTGGGTTAAAAAGCAGGATCCTACAATTTGTTGTATCCAAGAAACTCAATTTTCTATAAAGGGTAGACATTATGTTAGGGTGAAAGGTTGGAAGATGGTGTTTCAAGCAAATGGGCCTACAAAAAAAGCAGGGGTTGCTATCCTAATATCTGACAAGGTAGACTTTAGTCCAACTTTAGTCAAGAAAGATAAGGAAGGACACTTTATATTATATTTTTTTTTTTTTTTTTTACTGTTCAGATTCTGCCAATCTTTTATTACATCATAAAAGCCACATTAGGCACTAAATCTTTCAAAATATGTTCTGACCGACTTTCTGAAATTAAAAACTGCATAACCACATCTGTAAGATTTTAATGAACAACAAAGTTAAATGTAAACTTTTATATGCAAAATAGATTATTGTAAAACTGGCAACCTCAGAGTCAAGTACTAAATCTTCCTCCACTGATGTCTGTGTGAGTGGAATGAGGACATGTTAATGAATAAAAATTTAATATCAACTTAATAAATAGAAAAAAAAACTTTGAGAGAAACTAGGTTTAAATTGAGGAACATCTTTTGAAATAAACAGCTCAGGCCAACCCTGTAGTTCTGAAGTTTTTACTCAAACAGACCTGGACGAAAATGAACATTTACTTCTGGTTACTTGGAATCCAGCTTCGGAAGTAGCCAAGTCATCTCAGTTCCAGAAAGGGAAGAGGACCACGACACCGTTCTGAGGATGCATGGAGGAAGGACACTTTATATTGATTAAGGGCACACTCCAACAGGAGGACATTACAATCCTAAATATATATGCCCTTAACAGGGGGGCTCCCAAATTCATCAAACAAACACTATTAGAACTAAGGTCACAGATAACACCAAAGACAGTGGTAGTGGGTGACTTTAACAGCCCACTCTCATCAATTGACAGATAATCCCGGGAAAAAATAAACACAGAGGCATTTGGACTAAATGAGGTCATAGAAGAAATGGACCTAACAGATATCTGCAGGACATTTCATCCAAACACTGCAGAATATACATTCTTTTTTTTTAATATATTTTTTATTTATTTATTTGAGAGTGACAGAGAGAGAGAGAAAGAGGCAGAGAGAGAGACAGAGAATGGGTGTGCCAGGGCCTCCAGCCACTGCAAACGAACTCCAGATGCGTGCACCGCCTTGTGCATCTGGCTAACGTGGGTCCTGGGGAATTGAGCCTCGAACCGGGGTCCTTAGGCTTCTCAGGCAAGTGCTTAATCGCTAAGCCGTCTCTCCAACCCAGAATATACATTCTTTTCAGCAGCACATGGAACATTCTCTAAAATAGACCATATATTAGGACACAAAGCAAATCTTAACAAATTCAGGAAAATTGAAATAATTCCTTGCATCCTATCTGACCACAATGGAATTAAACTACAAATCAGTAGCAAGAAAGGCTATAGAGCATACACAAAATCATGGATACAATACACTACTAAATGATGAATGGGTCAATGAAGAAATCAAGAAGGAAATCAAAAAATTTATACAGTCAAACGATAATGAGAACACAACATATCAAAATCTCTGGGACACAATGAAGGCAGTTCTAAGAGGTAAATTTATAGCCTTAAGTGCCTACATAAAGAAATTAGAAAGGTCACAAATAAATGACATAATGCTTCACCTTAAAGCCTTGGAAAAAGAAAAACAAGGCAAACCAAAAATCAGTAGGCAGAAAGAAACAATAAAGATTAGGGCAGAAATTAATGAAATAGAAACAAAAAAAAAAAATCAAAGAATTAATAAAAAAAAGAGTTGGCTCTTTGAAAGGATAAACAAGTTTGATAAACCCTTAGGAAATCTGACCAAAAGAAAGAGAGAGGAGACACAAATTCATAAAAGCAGAGATGAACAAGGTAACACCACAACAGATTCCAGAGAAATTCAAAAAAATCATAGGGACATATTATAAAAGCATATACTCCACAAAGTATGAAAATCTGAAAGAAATGGATGATTTCCTTGATTTATATGACCTACCTAAATTAAATCAAAATGAGATTAATCTCTTAAATAGACCTATAACAAACATGGAGATCAGAACAGTTATCAATAATCTCCCAACTTAAAAAAGCCCAGGCCCAGATGGATTCACTGCTGAATTTTACCAGACCTTTAAGGAAGAGCTAACACCATTGCTTCTTAAGCTTTTCCAAGAAATAGAAAAAGGAGGAATTCTACCAAACACCTTCTATGAGGCCAGCATCACCCTGATACCCAAACTAGGCAAAGATAGAACCACAAAAGAAAATTACAGACCAATCTCCCTCATGAACATAGATGAAAAAATGCTCAACAAAATATTGGCAAACAGAATACAAGAGTATATCAAAAAGATCATTCACCCTGACCAAGTAGGCTTTATCCCAGAGATGTAGGGATGGTTCAACATACGCAAATCTATAAATGTAATACATTACATAAACGGGTTGAAGGACAAAAATCACATGATCATCTCATTAGATGCAGAGAAAGCATTTGACAAAATCCAACATCACTGCATGATAAAAGTCCTACAGAGACTGAGAATAGAAGGAACATATCTCAATATAATAAAAGCTATTTATGACAAGCCTACAGCCAACATATTAATAAATGGGGGAAAACTGGAAGCCTTTCCACTAAAATCAGGAATGAGACAAGGGTGTCCACTGTCCCCACTTTTATTTAATATAGTTTTGGAAGTCTTAGCCATAGCAATATGGCAAGAGACACATATAAAAGGGATACAAATTGGAAAGGAAGAAATCAAGTTATCATTATTTGCAGATGACATGATTCTATACATAAAGGTCCCTAAAAACTCTACTAGCAAACTGTTATAGCTGCTCAAAACCTACAGCGATGTAGCAGAATACAAAATAAATACACAGAAATCAGTAGCCTTCATATATGCTACCAACAAACACACAGAGGATGAAATCAGAGAATCACTCCCATTCACAATTGCATCAAAAAAAATTAAGGACCTTGGAATAAACCTAACCAAGGAAGTAAAGAATCTCTACAATGAGAACTTAAAAACACTCAAGCGAGAACTTCCAGAAGACACTAAAAAGTGGAGAAACATCCCCTGTTCCTGGATTGGAAGAATCAATATTGTGAAAATGGCAATCTTACCAAAAGCAATCTACATATTTAATACAATGCCTATCAAAATTCCAAAAGCACTCTTCATAAATAGAAAAAACAATCCAAAAATACATTTGGAATCACAAAAAACCTCGAATATCTAAAATAATACTGAGCAACAAAAATAAGGCTGGTGGTATCACCATACCTGATTTTAACCTATACTACAGAGCCATAGTAACAAAAACAGCATGATACTGGCACAAAAACAGACACGTAGATCAGTGGAACAGAATAGAGGACCCAGATGTAAGCCCAAGTAACTATAGCCACCTGATATTCGATAAAAATGCCCCAAATCCTCATTGGAGAAAAGACAGCCTCTTCAGCAAATGGTGTTGGGAAAACTGGATATATATCTGCAGAAGGATGAAAATAGATTCTTCTCTCTCACCATGCATAAGAATTAAGTCCAAATGGATTAAAGACCTTAACATCAGACCTGAAACTCTGAAACTGCTAGAGGAAAAAGTAGGGGAAACCCTTCAACATATTGGTCTTGGCAAAGACTTTCTGAATACAACCACAATTGCTCAGGAAATAAAACTACAGATTAATCACTGGGACCTCATGAAATTACAAAGATTTTGCTCTGCAAAGGACACAGTGAAAAAAGCAAACAGGCAACCTACAGAATGGGAAAAAAACTTCGCCAGCTATATATCTGATAGAGGATTAATATCTAAGATATACAAAGAACTCAAAAAGTTAAATAATAAGGAATCAAACAAGCCAATCAAAAAATGGGCTATGGAGCTAAATAGAGCATTCTCAAAGGAAGAAATACGAATGGCATATAAGCATCTAAAAAAATGTTCTACGTCACTAGCCACGAGGTAAATGCAGATTAAAACTACATTGAGATTCCATCTCACTCCTGTCAGATTGGCCACCATCATGAAAACCAATGATCATAAACATTGGCGGGGATGTGGAAAAAGTGGAACCCTTCTACACTGCTGGTGGGAATGCAATCTGGTCCAGCCATTGTGGAAATCAGGGTGGAGGTTCCTAAAACAGCTAAAGATTGATCTACCATATGACCCAGCTATAGCGCTCCTAGGCATATATCCAAAGGACTCATCTCATCTCCTTAGAAGTACGTGCTCAACCATGTTTATTGCTGCTCAATTTATAATAGCTGGGAAATGGAACCAGCCTAGATGTCGCTCAACTGATGAGTGGATAATGAAGATGTGGTACATTTATACAATGGAGTTCTACTCAGCGGTAAAGAAAAATGAAGTTTTGAAATTTGCAGAAAAATGGATGGACCTGGAAAGTATTATACTAAGTCAGGTAACCCAGGCCCAGAAAGCCAAGCGCCACATGTTCTCTCTCATATGTGGATCCTAGCTACAGATGACTGGGCTTCTGCGTGAGAATGAAAATACTTAGTAGCAGAGGCCAGTAAGTTGAAAAGGAGACATAAAGGGTGGAGAAAGGAAGGGAGGAGGATACTTAATAGGTTGATATTGTATATATGTAATTACAATGATTGTAATGGGGAGGTAATATGATCAAGAATGGAATTTCAAAGGGGAAAGTGTGGGGGTGGGGAGGGAGGGAATTACCATGGGATATATTTTATAATCATGGAAAATGTTAATAAAAAAAATATGGATAAAAAAAATTTAAAAAATTCCATAACTTTATCAAAAGTTACGGATTTTGACCCCATATGAAGTCTGATAATCAGCAATGATATCATAATAAACAGCAAGTCTGAAAGGCAAAGAATAACCAAACATTAATTCAGAAACAAATATATTATAGACAATTAATTCAAGGTGTCTGGGCACCAATCTTCCATGATGCATCAGTTAATATCACTGCAGCTTATATGGGGAATGCATAAAAAAACACTGCACTGTGCATGTCATTATGCCATGCAATTCCAATTCCATGAACACACACTATCTGAAACACCTTGACACAAACGTATGTTTCAAATGTTAGTGCTAATAAAGTAAGATTTTTTTCTTCTTCTACCCAGAAGCAATACATTGTTATTAGAAAAATTTCAGTGTCAGGGTGGAATTGTCTTCCACTGAGTGTTAGCCATAACATCCACTGATGCCCTAGACTACTTCAGGCATTGCCAAGGCCCTTGATTATCTATCAGAACTAGATGGCAAGAACTATTGCTAAAGACTCCACATGCATGTGATACAGGACACTGGGAAATCAAGCTACATCATAGCTCAAAATCTCCTCCCAGTTGGCTAGCTAGCAATAAAAGAGACGGAGCTATGCAACCTTTTTGGGAGAGAAAATAATCAGTGATGTTAAGAAGCAGTGAACCATGCACGTTTTATTTGCTAGTTAACCAAGTAAAATGTATCAACTGGTACAATATTTCCATGTCTATTGGGGAAACCAAGTGCTCTCTGATTAGATTTGAAGTCTGTTCCATAAGAGGGAATTTCTGTGTGATACTGAAGATTTAATCAAAAGTGCACAGCTGTGGAGGTGTTGTCAGGTTCACATTATGTGGGGAAGATCAAAGATGGCTAGGGATCTACACTGCTAGACATTATCTCAAAAAACCAAGAGGTGACAGTGCAAAGTTCTACTGATCATATGTGGGACAACAGAATATCTAAAGGGCAGTACTGGAGAGATTTCTCTATGGCTAAAGGCACTTGCTTGCAAAGCCTTTTACTTCAAATAAACTACAGATTCATGTGCCACTTTGTGCATCTGGCTTTATTGAGTAATGGAGAATCAAATCCAGCCTGTCAGGCCTTGTAAGCAAGTGCCTTTAACCCCAAGCCACATCTCCAGCCCCTACAATTATTTTCTAAAGATTTATAAAATAGGGGCTAAAGAGATGTCTCAGCAGTTAAGGAGCTTGACTGAAAAGCCTACAAACCTGGGTTCAATTCTCCAGTACCCACTTAAAGTCAGATGCACAAAATAGTGCATTCATCTGGGTCTGGAGGTCCTCCATGCTCATTCCCCCGCCCCCGTGTATGTGTGGGCGTATGTGTATGTGCCTTCTAACTCTGCTTGCAAATAAAAATAATTTTTAAAAAGATTTATGAAATAAACAATAAAAGCAAAATCCATTGAAAATAAAAATAAAACAAAAAATTAAAACTGACCACAGTTTCACTAAGCTTTCCTTTTCCTCTTTCTGCTACTACACACCTGTGCTCCCTTATGAGCCACTTCATTGTGAAAAGTGGACACTTTCTGAGGCAGAGTCCCACTCAAACTCTGACTTGGAATTCACTGTGATCATCATGCTGCAAGTTCCCAAATACTGGGATTGAACATTTGATACATTATGCCTGGCTACTTAACTGTTAATCAGTTTATTTCGGTAATTTTGATAATTTTTATTAATTGTGATCAATATTTCACTATGTAAAATTAGTCTATATTCTTAGGTATTTAGGTACATTCTGGAACATAATCTTTTGAAGCCCCAAGTGTACTACTATGTTTTATACCTGACAACCAATGTTTTCTATGGTGTCAGGATGAAACATAGAGTCTTGTGCATAGCAAATGCTTTACTGCCGACCTGCTCCCAGCCCAGCTCACTGACAAAGAAGGAGAAACTATTAAAGAAGCATGGCTGTCCAATTTTCTAGATTTTAAGCTTAGGAAACTGACATCTACAAAGGAAGTATTCCACCACCCCCACCCCCACCCCCACCCTCAGCTGTCCTATGTATTAGATAACAAACAAGGAGTGAAACTGATATTCCTCATTTCCACTTCCGGACGTTCCACACATCTTAGCGACTTGTGATCAGAAAACTGACTTTGTGATTCTACCGGGTCCATCTTCTAACTGAATATCATGTATGGCCTCTTAGCTGTGGTACTGTCTAAACTTTCCTGAGTTTTGCTCTGGCAGGATGTTTTCTTCTCTTTTGGTTCCACCTCTCTCTGGAATCCTCTGGACACTTTCACACTCTCTACCTTCAGACTCAGAGGGGCTAATGGATGCTGGGTGGCTCAACATCACTGTCCAATTTCTTTAACCCCCTCCAAAAATCCAAAGAGTCAAAGAAACAAAGAGTTGGTTCTTTGAAAGGATAAACAAGATTGATAAACCCTTAGCAAATCTGACACAAAAAAGGCCGAAGAAACAAAATTAATAAAATTAGAGACAAAAAAAGGCATCATTACAACAGATACCAAAGAAATTCAGAAAATTATAAGGGCATACTTTGAGCATATATATGCTACTAAGATTGAAAATCTGAAGCGGTGATTTCCTTGATTCATATGACCTAACACAAATCAAGACAAGATAAACCATTCAAATAGACCAATAACAAGTACAGCAAAGCAGTTATAAAAAGTCTCCCAACTAAAAAATGGGCCAGGACATCCAGTTAAGATGGCGGCATAGGTACCACACCAAAGCAGCCTTGGGGGGAAAGAGACCAAAAAAAAAAAAAAAAACCCAGCAAAATACACACTTTTACTAAAAAGTGAGGTGTATAGGAAATTGAAACGGCAGAGGAGAAGTAGGAGAGATCCAGGACATCCAGAGCCCACACAGGCAGGAAAAGCGGCTCCGGCAGGTCCACCAACCGCAGCGGCGGTGCACCAGAAAGCCAGCAGGATCGGCTCAAGCTGCAAGAAAAGCCAGGTGCAGGGAGCTTCCACTCACACCGGAGCTGTCTGCAACTCAAGAAACGGGAAGAGAGAGCAGCAGTGAACAATGGACAAGTTAGAAGAACACATGGAACAACAAGAGAACCAGAGCAGCTGCGGCTCCCTCCCCTCCCCCACCACCTGTGCCCAGCTCCAGGAAACAGAGCAGGGGTCCTGGACCCAACCACGCCAACTTCAGCCAACAGCTGGACCCAAGCAGGAGCAGAGTCCCACAGCAACATCAGCAGCTCAATCATAGGGACAAAATCATAGGGACATACTACAAAAGCATATACTCCACAAAGTATGAAAATCTGAAAGAAATGGATGATTTCTTTGATGTATATGACCTACCTAAATTAAATCAAGATGAGATCAATCACTTAAATAGACCTATAACAAGCATGGAGATCATAATAGTTATCAATAATCTCCCAACTAAAAAAAGCCCAGGCCCAGATGGATTCACTGCTGAATTTCACCAGACCTTCAGGCAACAACTAACACCATTGCTTTTTAAGCTTTTCCAGGAAATAGAAAAAGAAGGAATTCTACCAAACTCCTTCTATGAAGCCAGCATCACCCTCATACCAAAACTAGGCAAAGATAGAACAAAAAAAAGAAAATTACAGACCAATCTCCCTCATGAATATAGATGCAAAAATTCTCAACAAAATATTGGCAAACAGAATACAAGAATATATCACAAAGATCATTCACCCTGACCAAGTAGGCTTTATCCCAGAGATGCAGGGATGGTTCAATATATGCAAATCTATAAATGTAATACATTATATCTTCTCTTCTTGATGACACTCTTCTCTGGATAAAGGACCAGGTCACTGCCGTTAGGATATTTTCTGGAGATTCATAATATAGAGAAAATTGACACGCTTGTTTTATGTCTTCTTTCAGGAAACATCTATCAATCTATTGGGCCTTCTGTGCAGTATTGAATCATGATTTATTTTTCAGGGTTTTTTTTTTTTCTTTTATGAAGTAGGATTTCACTGTAACCCAGGCTGACCTAGAATTCATGATGTAGTCTCAAATTGGCCTCAAACTGATATAATCCTCTTACTTCTGCCTTCTGAGTACTAGGATTAAAGGCAGGTACTACCACGCCCTGCTATTTTTCATGTTTTAAATAAAACAATGTTAATGAGGGGTCTGGGAGGTGGTCAAAGGCACTTCCTTGAAAGCTTAACAGCTCCAGTTCAACTCCCCACCATCCACATAACGGCACATGCAAGCTGCATGCCCACTCCAAGGCAATCAGAAGGAGCCAGGAGAACTGAGAAGCCTGCAGGCCACTGGAATTGTGCACATGAAGCAGCCAAACAAACACAGCACACCCAGTAAGACAAGAGAGAGCTTGTGTCAAGCAAAGCGGAGGTTGTCCTCAGACCTCCGCATGCACTGTGGCATGCACATGCTCATTCACAAGAAGACACTTGAATCACATCACTTCACTCTTTAATACCATTGTCTACATTTCTGCATGTACCCTGCGTACCACATTAGCCACCCAATCGGAAGGCCTCATCCAAATAACAGATTAGGCATGGTGTGCCTGGAATACCCTGCTGTTCCTTTCCATTAAGTACCTAAGCTATTCTTCCATTCATGAAGTGTGAGGATTTTCCTGACACCAGCCTGCCATTCACAAACTGTCATTTCTTCACAGGCCTAATGAGTTCTCTAACATTCTCTACCTACCTATCACCACAGCACCTTATATGAACAAGTTTTCTCAAATTATAGTGAACATATTAAACTTAGAACCTTCCCAGTTTTGTTAATCACAGTAGTGTTGGATATCCGTTTCTCACAAACAAAAAGATTTTAGCATGTTGGGTTAAGATTAGTGGCTAGGAAAGCCAAGACTTCATTTATTCTCCATCCTGCTTTTCCTTCCAGCACTTAGTACCTAGCACTGTTGCTTTTTATTTTCTGTCCCCATCCATAGAAAAATAGAAAAATGATAATGTGGTGGAGAATGGAATTTCAAAGGGAAAGTGCGGGGGAGGGGGGATGGGTATTACCATGGGTGGCATGCTGGAGCTGAGGGGGGCTGCCTTGGCCAGGTCCTTGGCCTGGGGTCATCGCAGCACCACCGGTGAGCCCTTGGGGCCCCTCTGCCAGCCCTGACCTTCCTACCTGATGCTGAGAGGTCTCACTCAAGGCTCAGGAAAATGCACTCTGCTGCTACCTCCTCACCTTTTGCACCTCTCTCCTTTAAGTTTACAATTTCCATAAAGCCCAAGCTGAGCTGTGGTACTTTGACGTCACAGGCTGTTCCACCTCCCCTGGTATGGGGCAGGGACCAGGGTAGAGCCATGCACTGGCTTGCAGAACGGAGTGGGGTACAGCTGTACTGGAGCTTATGCCACCCATTACCCCAACCCCCGCCACCTGCCCAAGATCAGATGCAGGGTTTCTGGTACCTGGGCTGCAGCTGCACTGAAGCAGGGACTCAGCAGCTGGCAGAACCTGTGCCTGCCAACTACCCATACAGCAGATGTAGAGCAGATGCAGGGACTCCTGGGGCATGAGGAGGCTCATGTATAGTGCAGCTCCTGGCCAGAAGATACCACAAGGCCTGCTGTGTGTGCCTGACAACACTATATGGTCAACCCACGAGGACTGAGTGTGCTCAGACCTGGGTTCTGCAGCGCTGCCTTGCTTCCCTTACCCATCCATCCACCCACTCACCCTCCTTCCCTCCCTTCCTTCCTTCTAGTCTTCTGCTTCCCCCCTTTTCTCCCTTCCTTTCTTCCTTATTTCCATTTTTCAAC